>NC_069500.1:373760505-373963005 GCF_027579735.1 Bombina bombina
CTTGCCCACTCAGGAGGCCCCTAGTACATCTAGCGCGCCAATACTCCTTACTATGCAACAATTAACGGCTGTAATGGATAATTCTGTCAAAAACATTTTAGCCAAAATGCACACTTATCAGCGTAAGCGCGACTGCTCTGTTTTAGATACTGAAGAGCATGACGACGCTGATAATAATGGTTCTGAAGGGCCCCTAAACCAGTCTGATGGGGCCAGGGAGGTTTTGTCTGAGGGAGAAATTACTGATTCAGGGAACATTTCTCAACAAGCTGAACCTGATGTGATTACGTTTAAATTTAAGTTGGAACATCTCCGCATTCTGCTTAAGGAGGTATTATCCACTCTGGATGATTGTGACAAGTTGGTCATCCCAGAGAAACTATGTAAAATGGACAAGTTCCTAGAGGTCCCGGGGCTCCCAGAAGCTTTTCCTATACCCAAGCGGGTGGCGGACATTGTAAATAAAGAATGGGAAAGGCCCGGTATTCCTTTCGTCCCTCCCCCCATATTTAAAAAATTGTTTCCTATGGTCGACCCCAGAAAGGACTTATGGCAGACAGTCCCCAAGGTCGAGGGAGCGGTTTCCACTTTAAACAAACGCACCACTATACCCATAGAAGATAGTTGTGCTTTCAAAGATCCTATGGATAAAAAATTAGAAGGTTTACTTAAAAAGATGTTTGTTCAGCAGGGTTACCTTCTACAACCAATTTCATGCATTGTCCCTGTCGCTACAGCCGCGTGTTTCTGGTTCGATGAGCTGGTAAAGGCGGTCGATAGTGATTCTCCTCCTTATGAGGAGATTATGGACAGAATCAATGCTCTCAAATTGGCTAATTCTTTCACCCTAGACGCCACTTTGCAATTGGCTAGGTTAGCGGCTAAGAATTCTGGGTTTGCTATTGTGGCGCGCAGAGCGCTTTGGTTGAAATCTTGGTCAGCTGATGCGTCTTCCAAGAACAAGCTACTTAACATTCCTTTCAAGGGGAAAACGCTGTTTGGCCCTGACTTGAAAGAGATTATCTCTGATATCACTGGGGGTAAGGGCCATGCCCTTCCTCAGGATCGGCCTTTCAAGGCCAAAAATAAACCTAATTTTCGTCCCTTTCGTAGAAACGGACCAGCCCAAAGTGCTACGTCCTCTAAGCAAGAGGGTAATACTTCTCAAGCCAAGCCAGCTTGGAGACCAATGCAAGGCTGGAACAAGGGAAAGCAGGCCAAGAAACCTGCCACTGCTACCAAGACAGCATGAAATGTTGGCCCCCGATCCGGGACCGGATCTGGTGGGGGGCAGACTCTCTCTCTTCGCTCGGTCTTGGGCAAGAGATGTTCTGGATCCTTGGGCGCTAGAAATAGTCTCCCAAGGTTATCTTCTGGAATTCAAGGGGCTTCCCCCAAGGGGGAGGTTCCACAGGTCTCAGTTGTCTTCAGACCACATAAAAAGACAGGCATTCTTACGTTGTGTAGAAGACCTGTTAAAAATGGGAGTGATTCATCCTGTTCCATTAGGAGAACAAGGGATGGGGTTCTACTCCAATCTGTTCATAGTTCCCAAAAAAGAGGGAACGTTCAGACCAATCTTAGATCTCAAGATCTTAAACAAGTTTCTCAAGGTTCCATCGTTCAAAATGGAAACCATTCGAACAATTCTTCCTTCCATCCAGGAAGGTCAATTCATGACCACGGTGGATTTAAAGGATGCGTATCTACATATTCCTATCCACAAGGAACATCATCGGTTCCTAAGGTTCGCATTCCTGGACAAGCATTACCAGTTCGTGGCGCTTCCTTTCGGATTAGCCACTGCTCCAAGGATTTTCACAAAGGTACTAGGGTCCCTTCTAGCTGTGCTAAGACCAAGGGGCATTGCTGTAGTACCTTACTTGGACGACATTCTGATTCAAGCGTCGTCCCTTCCTCAAGCAAAGGCTCACACGGACATTGTCCTGGCCTTTCTCAGATCTCACGGATGGAAAGTGAACGTGGAAAAGAGTTCTCTATCTCCGTCAACAAGGGTTCCCTTCTTGGGGACAATAATAGACTCCTTAGAAATGAGGATTTTTCTGACAGAGGCCAGAAAAACAAAACTTCTAGACTCTTGTCGGATACTTCATTCCGTTCCTCTTCCTTCCATAGCGCAGTGCATGGAAGTGATAGGTTTGATGGTAGCGGCAATGGACATAGTTCCTTTTGCGCGCATTCATCTAAGACCATTACAACTGTGCATGCTCAGTCAGTGGAATGGGGACTATACAAACTTGTCTCCGAGGATACAAGTAAATCAGAGGACCAGAGACTCACTCCGTTGGTGGCTGTCCCTGGACAACCTGTCACAAGGGATGACCTTCCGCAGACCAGAGTGGGTCATTGTCACGACCGACGCCAGTCTGATGGGCTGGGGCGCGGTCTGGGGATCCCTGAAAGCTCAGGGTCTTTGGTCTCGGGAAGAATCTCTTCTACCGATAAATATTCTGGAACTGAGAGCGATATTCAATGCTCTCAAGGCTTGGCCTCAGCTAGCGAGGGCCAAGTTCATACGGTTTCAATCAGACAACATGACAACTGTTGCGTACATCAACCATCAGGGGGGAACAAGGAGTTCCCTGGCGATGGAAGAAGTGACCAAAATCATTCTATGGGCGGAGTCTCACTCCTGCCACCTGTCTGCTATCCACATCCCAGGAGTGGAAAATTGGGAAGCGGATTTTCTGAGTCGTCAGACATTGCATCCGGGGGAGTGGGAACTCCATCCGGAAATCTTTGCCCAAGTCACTCAACTGTGGGGCATTCCAGACATGGATCTGATGGCCTCTCGTCAGAACTTCAAAGTTCCTTGCTACGGGTCCAGATCCAGGGATCCCAAGGCGGCTCTAGTGGATGCACTAGTAGCACCTTGGACCTTCAAACTAGCTTATGTATTCCCGCCGTTTCCTCTCATCCCCAGGCTGGTAGCCAGGATCAATCAGGAAAGGGCGTCGGTGATCTTGATAGCTCCTGCGTGGCCACGCAGGACTTGGTATGCAGATCTGGTGAATATGTCATCGGCTCCACCATGGAAGCTACCTTTGAGACGAGACCTTCTTGTTCAAGGTCCGTTCGAACATCCGAATCTGGTCTCACTCCAGCTGACTGCTTGGAGATTGAACGCTTGATCTTATCGAAGCGAGGGTTCTCAGATTCTGTTATCGATACTCTTGTTCAGGCCAGAAAGCCTGTAACTAGAAAGATTTACCACAAAATTTGGAAAAAATATATCTGTTGGTGTGAATCTAAAGGATTCCCTTGGGACAAGGTTAAGATTCCTAAGATTCTATCCTTCCTTCAAGAAGGATTGGAAAAAGGATTATCTGCAAGTTCCCTGAAGGGACAGATTTCTGCCTTGTCTGTGTTACTTCACAAAAAGCTGGCAGCTGTGCCAGATGTTCAAGCCTTTGTTCAGGCTCTGGTTAGAATCAAGCCTGTTTACAAACCTTTGACTCCTCCTTGGAGTCTCAACTTAGTTCTTTCAGTTCTTCAGGGGGTTCCGTTTGAACCCTTACATTCCGTTGATATTAAGTTATTATCTTGGAAAGTTTTGTTTTTGGTTGCAATTTCTTCTGCTAGAAGAGTTTCAGAATTATCTGCTCTGCAGTGTTCTCCTCCTTATCTGGTGTTCCATGCAGATAAGGTGGTTTTACGTACTAAACCTGGTTTTCTTCCAAAAGTTGTTTCTAACAAAAACATTAACCAGGAGATTATCGTACCTTCTCTGTGTCCGAAACCAGTTTCGAAGAAGGAACGTTTGTTGCACAATTTGGATGTTGTTCGCGCTCTAAAATTCTATTTAGATGCTACAAAGGATTTTAGACAAACATCTTCCTTGTTTGTTGTTTATTCCGGTAAAAGGAGAGGTCAAAAAGCAACTTCTACCTCTCTCTCTTTTTGGATTAAAAGCATCATCAGATTGGCTTACGAGACTGCCGGACGGCAGCCTCCCGAAAGAATCACAGCTCATTCCACTAGGGCTGTGGCTTCCACATGGGCCTTCAAGAACGAGGCTTCTGTTGATCAGATATGTAGGGCAGCGACTTGGTCTTCACTGCACACTTTTACCAAATTTTACAAGTTTGATACTTTTGCTTCTTCTGAGGCTATTTTTGGGAGAAAGGTTTTGCAAGCCGTGGTGCCTTCCATCTAGGTGACCTGATTTGCTCCCTCCCATCATCCGTGTCCTAAAGCTTTGGTATTGGTTCCCACAAGTAAGGATGACGCCGTGGACCGGACACACCTATGTTGGAGAAAACAGAATTTATGTTTACCTGATAAATTACTTTCTCCAACGGTGTGTCCGGTCCACGGCCCGCCCTGGTTTTTTAATCAGGTCTGATAATTTATTTTCTTTAACTACAGTCACCACGGTATCATATGGTTTCTCCTATGCAAATATTCCTCCTTAACGTCGGTCGAATGACTGGGGTAGGCGGAGCCTAGGAGGGATCATGTGACCAGCTTTGCTGGGCTCTTTGCCATTTCCTGTTGGGGGAAGAGAATATCCCACAAGTAAGGATGACGCCGTGGACCGGACACACCGTTGGAGAAAGTAATTTATCAGGTAAACATAAATTCTGTTATTATTATTTAAAACATCCACAAACTGCAGTATGTGTGTTTAGTACACTTACACAACAGATAAGTGTTCTACAAATTCAATGCTTAATTACTATAAATGAATCGTATTTTTTATTTTTTGTTTGTACAATTTTTCCTTGCTGACATTTAGTTGAGAGAGCTCTGGTGAAAGGTTATATCCCACCGAGACAATAGTTTTCAGTGAAAGGTTAATCAAATCTTGGTAATTCAATAGGTTTTAACAAAATTTGAACACTTTTTATATGTTTGTGTTGCATAAGCAAAATGAAAATGTTCTTAAATAGAAAAAATGAAGTGCTATAAAACATTGTAAGCCCCTATAACGTGCTGCCTTTTATAAGTTAGTACGGTCACCGCCAGTATTATAAATATTCTTTGGCATGGTAAAAAAAAAAAGCCACATTTTAGCATAGAACTCCCAATAACAAGACGTCCCATTTATCCCCTTTCATTTCTGAGATTTATATTGTTTCTTCTTTCTCTTGGGTTTGGTTCCCTGCAGTTTTCTGTAACTATCTGAATTTTCCATTTTCAACATGAAATCATATTTCTTTTTTGCTACCTTTTGTCTTGACAAGAGCCTTGCAAGCGAATCACCATAAGTCACCGTGGAGCCTGCCGCTTGTCTGTTAGATAAATAGAGCCATCCTAGCTGCCTATTAGACAGCAAGCAAATGAAGCCTCTGAGATTCCCTTCCAAACAATTGACTAATGTAGATAAATCTGGAACCTAGTGTTATTGATTACTGCAGATAAAATATAGCAGTAGAAGCCATGCATTCTAACAGTAATGACACAAAATTCAGTCCTCTCTCCACCTCCAAGCAATTACCCATAGATTTTATAGCCTTAGGCTACTATACACATTAAAGGGCATTCTAGTCAAAAAATACATGATCTAATCAGTTAAAACATGTAATTTTAAGACTATCGACCCTGCAGTACTGTGTGTTTAACCCCTGCAATGAGTTAAACACACAGTAGAAATACCGCTTGGGACTCGTAGTGCACTTCTGGTCCCAAGCAGGAGCACTAGCTGCACATCTGAGTCATGCGACTAGCACTGCTGATTGGACCAGTGGAAAATTCACTCTGGACCAGCAGTGAACCGCAAGTCCAGAGCAGTATTTTTACTGCGTGTTTAATCCCATTGCAGGGGTTAAAAACACAGATTAGAGCATGTCATTTTTTGATTATAATTGTACTGTAAAATTGGTTTTCTTAAAGGACTATGTCCCTTTTCATGAGAAAATGTTAAAGGGACCTTGTACTTAATGCGTAATTAAAAATGTTACAAGGGATTTAGTCTTGTTACAAAAACTTTATAATCTTCTGATTTTTGCTTGCTTTTCCTGCAGTTTACCTTTCTAAAGAGTTTTTTCCACTTCTTCTAGACAGACTGAAGTGGATCTTGCAGACATCAGAGCTCAAAGAAAATACATTTCCCCCCTAAAGCAATGCAACTTTAAATAACAAAGCAACCATTAATGTCCATTTGAGTTAAGATGTTAACATTTTTCTTAAAATTTAGAAGTGCAAAAGGAGTGCAGTTAAAATGGTGCATGCAACAATAATGTCACACTTCATAATTCTAACCCCTTATAATGTTGGATCTATTTAAGTCATGTGAAAAATAATATTTAAGGTTGTTAAAGTGTAGGAAATGCAGCATTGAAGCCCTGCATCCTCCATTTAACCAGCTCTTTATTGTATCCAGAAGGCTTAAAGGGACATTAAACTGCTGAGTACAACTACAGTAGCATGGTCAGTACTCACAGTTCTGTGTTTTTCCTCATGTGTCTGCAGCTCTTATTAGAGAAGACATCTTTGCATCTTTAAACTGTGCTCCGCCATCTTGGAATGCATCCTGTAAAAGAAACTGAACTTTCACAGGTCAGTGATGTTGCTGGCTTTTTGAAAAGTCAAAGATGGCGGAACTCAGTGAGTAGGTGCCGAACATTACTAACCAGCACTTTTGAAGGGTTAAAATAAGAGAATAGCTTTAAAGAGAGATGTAGGCAAAGATGGAAAAAACTACAATGCTGAGCTATTGATATTGGATTTGTACACAGCAGTTTAATTAACCCTTTAAGGAATATTGTAGTCTATGGCTTCTCAGTTTTGTAAAGAGAATTTTGATGGACCTGACATGATGGACCTGTCATTTAATATTTTAGCTTTAATAGTATATCTAATTAAAACATTAAAGGGACATGAAACCCAATTTTTTTATTTCATGATTTAGAAAGAGCATGCAATTTTAAACAGCTTTCTTTTATAATCTAATTTTCTTCATTCTCTTGATATCCTTTGCTGAAAAGTATATCTAGATAGGCTCAGTAGCTGCTGATTGGTGGCTGCACATAAAAGCCTTGTGTGATTGGCTCACCCATCTGCATTGCTATTTCTTCAACAAAGGATATCTAAAGAATGAAGCAAATTAGATAATAGAAGTAAATTGGAATGTTGTTTAAAATTATATTCTCTGTCTGAATCATGAAAGAATTTTTTTGGGTTTAGTGTCCCTTTAAGAGGTTGAAAAGAAGTAAATGTAAGGGCATGGCTAAATTTAAATCTAAATTTTTGAAAAGTCTTTCCATTATTTTAAAGGTATGGCACCCATCATAAGTTAATAATTTGCATAATGTTCATGAAACTAAGTGTTTTTTTGTTATTTTTATGTGACAGGATAACCATTATGGGGACTGGTGCAAAATGGCTGGCTGTTTTAGAAGAGAAAAATCTGAAGCCATGTAAGACTTTTTATGTTTCCTACTCTGGCAAATGTTACTGTTCGCTCTTTTCCTCCTCTTTAGCGGGTAAAGGATTACAGAGTAAACAAAACAATTTTGCATCATTTAAATGTTTCATTGTAAATTTAAATAGACTCAAAATATTATATAATTTACAGTGTTGATAGTCAAACACGGATTAGAGCATGTCCTGGGTGCAGCTTCTTTTTAGCCCAGTAATGCTTTTTACAGAGTGGACTGTAGTATATCAGTCTGATCCCGCCTATTATGGTCAGTCTAGCGCTGTAATACCAGGCAATTCCTGAACAAGGAACACAGCAACCCCAGACAATCGTTGTCTGCCTTCATTGGACCTCGTCACTGAAGTGTAGCCTTGCTCAGTGTGCTTAGAGGAATATGGAGTCCACGTCTGGTTGCCCCTTTTTCCCTTAGGGAGACTTAATACACACAGAGAGAAGCGCACTCATAGGAACGAACAGCCAGCTCAAAAACATTGTTAGCGTGTTCTCTGGCGATTTACCACCTGGGTGCAGCTTCTTTTTAGCCCAGTAATGCTTTTCACAGATTAGAACTTTCTGTAGTATCAATCTGATCCTGCCTATTACAGTCAGTCCAGGGCTGAAATACCAGGCGCAGAGACCAACCAGTAAAATACATATTTAAAGCTTCAGCGAGCTTGTTGCTCCTCCCAGTTCCAGTGTCTTTGGTAACTTCTCAGACCTCTCTATTGTCCAGGAGGTAGTTACACACCTTTTAAGTCTAAATTTTTACCTAATGTCTACAGCATCTCTCCTATAGACTGCTGCTATGTCTTGAACTGGGGTCCGAGCAAGGTTCTGTAGGCCCCTAAAAAATTGCTTTCCTGTTGGGTTTGATCTGACTTGTTCTGTCAAACCATATAACAGGGAGGGATCCACTTTTTCCTACTGCAACTACCTGTCCAGCTGCATTAACCCTTTTTAATACCTTCACATTATGATATTGCTTCAACATTTTGCCTTGACTGAGCCAGCTTCTGGCAGGTACTTTTTACAGTTCAATGTTAATAGCCTTTTTTCCCCCCCTCCCTTTTGTTTTCTTTCATGTAATTAACAAGAGTCCATGAGCTAGTGACGTATGGGATATACATTCCTACCAGGAGGGGCAAAGTTTCCCAAACCTTAAAATGCCTATAAATACACCCCTCACCACACCCACAAATCAGTTTTTACAAACTTTGCCTCCAAGGGAGGTGGTGAAGTAAGTTTGTGCTAGATTCTACGTTGATATGCGCTCCGCAGCAAGTTGGAGCCCGGTTTTCCTCTCAGCGTGCAGTGAATGTCAGAGGGATGTGAGGAGAGTATTGCCTATTGAATGCAGTGATCTCCTTCTACGGGGTCTATTTCATAAGGTTCTCTGTTATCGGTCGTAGAGATTCATCTCTTACCTCCCTTTTCAGATCGACGATATACTCTTATATTTACCATTTCCTCTACTGATTCTCGTTTCAGTACTGGTTTGGCTTTCTACAAACATGTAGATGAGTGTCCTGGGGTAAGTAAGTCTTATTTTCTGTGACACTCTAAGCTATGGTTGGGCACTTTATTTATAAAGTTCTAAATATATGTATTCAAACATTTATTTGCCTTGACTCAGAATGTTCAACTTTCCTTATTTCCAGACAGTCAGTTTCATATTTGGGATTATGCTTTAAATTATCATATTTTTTCTTACCTCAAAAATTTGACTTTTTTCCCTGTGGGCTGTTAGGCTCGCGGGGGCTGAAAATGCTTCATTTTATTGTGTCATTCTTGGCGCGGACTTTTTTGGCGCAAAAATTCTTTTCCGTTTCCGGCGTCATACGTGTCGCCGGAAGTTGCGTCATTTTTGACGTTATTTTGCGCCAAAAATGTCGGCGTTCCGGATGTGGCGTCATTTTTGGCGCCAAAAGCATTTAGGCGCCAAATAATGTGGGCGTCTTATTTGGCGCCAAAAAATATGGGCGTCGCTTTTGTCTCCACATTATTTCAGTCTCATTTTTCATTTGCTTCTGGTTGCTAGAAGCTTGATGTTTGGCATTTTTTTCCCATTCCTGAAACTGTCTTATAAGGAATTTGATCTATTTTGCTTTATATGTTGTTTTTTCTCTTACATATTGCAAGATGTCTCACGTTGCATCTGAGCCAGAAGATACTACAGGAAAACCACTGCCTGCTGGATCTACCAAAGCTAAGTGTATCTGCTGTAAACTTTTGGTAGCTATTCCTCCAGCTGTTGTTTGTAATAATTGTCATGACAAACTTGTTAAAGCAGATAATATTTCCTTTAGTGATGTACCATTGCCTGTTGCAGTTCCCTCAACATCTAAGGTGCAGAATGTTCCTGATAACATAAGAGATTTTGTTTCTGAATCCATAAAGAAGGCTTTGTCTGTTATTTCTCCTTCTAGTAAACGTAAAAAGTCTTTTAAATCTTCTCTCTCTACAGATGAATTTTTAAATGAACACCATCATTCTGATTCTTTGGACTCTTCTGGTTCAGAGGATTCTGTCTCAGAGATTGATGCTGATAAATCTTCATATTTATTTAAGATGGAATTTATTCGCTCTTTACTTAAAGAAGTACTAATTGCTTTAGAAATAGAGGATTCTAGTCCTCTTGATACTAATTCTATACGTTTGGATAAGGTTTTTAAAGCTCCTGCGGTTATTCCAGAAGTCTTTCCTGTTCCTAATGCTATTTCTGCAGTAATTGCTAAGGAATGGGATAAATTGGGTAATTCATTTACTCCTTCTAAACGTTTTAAGCAATTATATCCTGTTCCGCCTGACAGGTTAGAATTTTGGGACAAAATCCCTAAAGTTGATGGGGCTATTTCTACCCTTGCTAAACGTACTACCATTCCTACGTCAGATGGTACCTCGTTTAAAGATCCTTTAGATAGAAAAATTGAATCTTTTCTAAGAAAAGCTTATCTATGTTCAGGTAATCTTCTTAGACCTGCTATATCATTGGCTGATGTTGCTGCAGCTTCAACTTTTTGGTTGGAAACTCTAGCGCAACAAGTAACAAATCGTGATTCTCATGATATTATTATTCTTCTCCAGCATGCTAATAATTTCATCTGTGATGCCATTTTTGATATTATTAGAGTTGATGTTAGATTTATGTCTCTGGCTATCTTAGCCAGAAGAGCTTTATGGCTTAAGACTTGGAATGCTGATATGGCTTCTAAATCAACTCTACTTTCCATTTCTTTCCAGGGAAACAAATTATTTGGTTCTCAGTTGGATTCTATTATTTCAACTGTTACTGGTGGGAAAGGAACTTTTTTACCACAGGATAAAAAAGTCTAAAGGTAAAAAACAGGGCTAACAATCGTTTTCGTTCCTTTCGTTTCAACAAAGAACAAAAGCCTGATCCTTCGTCCTCAGGAGCAGTTTCAGTTTGGAAACCATCTCCAGTCTGGAATAAATCCAAGCCTGCTAGAAAGGCAAAGCCTGCTTCTAAGTTCACATGAAGGTACGGCCCTCATTCCAGTTCAGCTGGTAGGGGGCAGGTTACGTTTTTTCAAAGAAATTTGGATCAATTCTGTTCACAATCTTTGGATTCAGAACATTGTTTCAGAAGGGTACAGAATTGGTTTCAAGATGAGACCTCCTGCAAAGAGATTTTTTCTTTCCCATGTCCCAGTAAATCCAGTGAAAGCTCAAGCATTTCTGAATTGTGTTTCAGATCTAGAGTTGGCTGGAGTAATTATGCCAGTTCCAGTTCCGGAACAGGGGATGGGGGTTTTATTCAAATCTCTTCATTGTACCAAAGAAGGAGAATTCCTTCAGACCAGTTCTGGATCTAAAATTATTGAATCGTTATGTAAGGATACCAACGTTCAAGATGGTAACTGTAAGGACTATATTGCCTTTTGTTCAGCAAGGGAATTATATGTCCATAATAGATTTACAGGATGCATATCTGCATATTCCAATTCATCCAGATCATTATCAGTTCCTGAGATTCTCTTTTCTAGACAAGCATTACCAATTTGTGGCTCTACCGTTTGGCCTTGCTACAGCTCCAAGAATTTTCACAAAGATTCTCGGTGCCCTTCTGTCTGTAATCAGAGAACAGGGTATTGTGGTATTTCCTTATTTGGACGATATCTTGGTACTTGCTCCGTCTTTACATTTAGCAGAGTCTCATACGAATCGACTTGTGTTGTTTCTTCAAGATCATGGTTGGAGGATCAATTTACCAAAAAGTTCTTTGATTCCTCAAACAAGGGTAACCTTTCTGGGTTTCCAGATAGATTCAGTGTCCATGACTTTGTCTTTAACAGACAAGAGACGTCTAAAATTGATTACAGCCTGTCGAAACCTTCAGTCTCAATCATTCCCTTCGGTAGCCTTATGCATGGAAATTCTAGGTCTTATGACTGCTGCATCGGACGCGATCCCCTTTGCTCGTTTTCACATGCGACCTCTTCAGCTCTGTATGCTGAACCAATGGTGCAGGGATTACACGAAGATATATCAATTAATATCTTTAAAACCGATTGTTCGGCACTCTCTAACGTGGTGGACAGATCACCATCGTTTAATTCAGGGGGGCTTCTTTTGTTCTTTCCGACCTGGACTGTAATTTCAACAGATGCAAGTCTCACAGGTTGGGGAGCTGTGTGGGGATCTCTGACGGCACAAGGAGTTTGGGAATCTCAGGAGGTGAGATTACCGATCAATATCTTGGAACTCCGTGCAGTTTTCAGAGCTCTTCAGTTTTGGCCTCTTCTGAAGAGAGAATCGTTCATTTGTTTTCAGACAGACAATGTCACAACTGTGGCATACATCAATCATCAAGGAGGGACTCACAGTCCTCTGGCTATGAAAGAAGTATCTCGAATTTTGGTTTGGGCGGAATCCAGCTCCTGTCTAATCTCTGCGGTTCATATCCCAGGTGTAGACAATTGGGAAGCGGATTATCTCAGTCGCCAAACGTTGCATCCGGGCGAATGGTCTCTTCACCCAGAGGTATTTCTTCAGATTGTTCAATTGTGGGGGGCTTCCAGAGATAGATCTGATGGCCTCTCATCTAAACAAGAAACTTCCCAGGTATCTGTCCAGATCCCGGGATCCTCAGGCGGAGGCAGTGGATGCATTATCACTTCCTTGGAAGTATCATCCTGCCTATATCTTTCCGCCTCTAGTTCTTCTTCCAAGAGTAATCTCCAAGATTCTGAGGGAATGCTCGTTTGTTCTGCTAATAGCTCCGGCATGGCCTCACAGGTTTTGGTATGCGGATCTTGTCCGGATGGCATCTTGCCAGCCATGGACTCTTCCGTTAAGACCAGACCTTCTGTCACAAGGTCCTTTTTTCCATCCGGATCTGAAATCCTTAAATTTAAAGGTATGGAGATTGAACGCTTGATTCTTGGTCATAGAGGTTTCTCTGACTCCGTGATTAATACTATGTTAACAGGCTCGTAAATCTGTATCTCGAGAGATATATTATAGAGTCTGGAAGACTTATATTTCTTGGTGTCTTTCTCATCATTTTTCTTGGCATTCTTTTAGAATACCGAGAATTTTACAGTTTCTTCAGGATGGTTTAGATAAGGGTTTGTCCGCAAGTTCTTTGAAAGGACAAATCTCCGCTCTTTCTGTTCTTTTTCACAGAAAGATTGCTATTCTTCCTGATATTCATTGTTTTGTACAAGCTTTGGTTCGTATAAAACCTGTCATTAAGTCAATTTCTCCTCCTTGGAGTTTGAATTTGGTTCTGGGAGCTCTTCAAGCTCCTCCGTTTGAACCTATGCATTCATTGGACATTAAATTACTTTCTTGGAAAGTTTTGTTCCTTTTGGCCATCTCTTCTGCTAGAAGAGTTTCTGAATTATCTGCTCTTTCGTGTGAGTCTCCTTTTCTGATTTTTCATCAGGATAAGGCGGTGTTGCGAACTTCTTTTGAATTTTTACCTAAAGTTGTGAATTCCAACAACATTAGTAGAGAAATTGTGGTTCCTTCATTATGTCCTAATCCTAAGAATTCTGAGGAGAAATCATTGCATTCTTTGGATGTTGTTAGAGCTTTGAAATATTATGTTGAAGCTACGAAATCTTTCCGTAAGACTTCTAGTCTATTTGTTATCTTTTCCGGTTCTAGGAAAGGCCAGAAAGCTTCTGCCATTTCTTTGGCATCTTGGTTGAAATCTTTAATTCATCTTGCCTATGTTGAGTCGGGTAAAATTCCGCCTCAAAGAATTACAGCTCATTCTACTAGGTCAGTATCTACTTCCTGGGCGTTTAGGAATGAAGCTTCGGTTGACCAGATCTGCAAAGCAGCAACTTGGTCCTCTTTGCATACTTTTACTAAATTCTACCATTTTGATGTATTTTCTTCTTCTGAAGCAGTTTTTGGTAGAAAAGTTCTTCAGGCAGCGGTTTCAGTTTGAATCTTCTGCTTATGTTTTTTGTTAAACTTTATTTTGGGTGTGGATTATTTTCAGCAGGAATTGGCTGTCTTTATTTTATCCCTCCCTCTCTAGTGACTCTTGTGTGGAAAGATCCACATCTTGGGTAGTCATTATCCCATACGTCACTAGTTCATGGACTCTTGTTAATTACATGAAAGAAAACATAATTTATGTAAGAACTTACCTGATAAATTCATTTCTTTCATATTAACAAGAGTCCATGAGGCCCACCCTTTTTTGTGGTGGTTATGATTTTTTTGTATAAAGCACAATTATTCCAATTCCTTATTTTATATGCTTCGCACTTTTTTTCTTATCACCCCACTTCTTGGCTATTCGTTAAACTGATTTGTGGGTGTGGTGAGGGGTGTATTTATAGGCATTTTAAGGTTTGGGAAACTTTGCCCCTCCTGGTAGGAATGTATATCCCATACGTCACTAGCTCATGGACTCTTGTTAATATGAAAGAAATGAATTTATCAGGTAAGTTCTTACATAAATTATGTTTTTTAGGTCCTTTTTTGTTGCTAGGCTGATATGCTCCCCATAGTAAATCTAATTGATGTGGTATGGGCCTAGTTTTCCAGAATGATGATCTACCATCACAATCTATTCGAGAGGAAACACTATTTTATACATGGTACTAAATCCCTTTATTCACATTCTGAGTGACAGCACACAAAACTAGACTGGTGCTATCCTTAAAACATATTTTCTCCAACATTGGTGTGTCCGGTCCACGGCGTCATCCTTGCTTGTGGGATATTCTCTTCCCCAACAGGAAATGGCAAAGAGTCCCAGCAAAGCTGGTCACATGATCCCTCCTAGGCTCCGCCCACCCCAGTCATTCTCTTTGCCGTTGCACAGGCAACATCTCCACGGAGATGGTTAAGAGTTTTTTTGGTGTTTAAAATGTAGTTTTATTTTTCTATCAAGTGTTTGTTATTTTAAAATAGTGCTGGTATGTACTATTTACTCTGAAACAGAAAAGGATGAAGATTTCTGTTTGTAAGAGGAAGATGATTTTAGCAGACAGTAACTAAAATCGATTGCTGTTTCCACACAGGACTGTTGAGATGAAGTAACTTCAGTTGGGGGGAAACAGTTAGCAGTCTTTTCTGCTTAAGGTATGACTAGCCATATTTCTAACAAGACCATGTAATGCTGGAAGGCTGTCATTTCCCCTCATGGGGACCGGTAAGCCATTTTCTTAGTTAAACATAAAAGAATAAAGGGCTTCAAAAAGGGCTTAAAAACTGGTAGACATTTTTCTGGGCTAAAACAATTGCTTTACTAGGCATATTATGCAGATTCTAACTAATTATTGGTATTATAATCTTGGGGAACGTTTAGAAAAACGGCAGGCACTGTGTTGGACACCTTTTTCAGATGGGGGCCTTTCTAGTTATAGACAGAGCCTCATTCTGGGACTGTATAGGGGTTAAATGTAAAAATGGCTCCGGTTCCGTTAATTTAAGGGTTAAAGCTCTGAAATTTGGTGTGCAATACTTTTAATGCTTTAAGACACTGTGGTGAAATTTTGGTGAATTTTGAACAATTCCTTCATACTTTTTCACATATTCAGTAATAAAGTGTTTTCAGTTTGAAATTTAAAGTGACAGTAACGGTTTTATTTTAAAACTTTTTTGTGCTTTGTTGACAAGTTTAAGCCTGTTTAACATGTCTGTACCATCAGATAAGCTATGTTCTATATGTATGAAAGCCAATGTGTCTCCCCATTTAAATTTATGTGATAATTGTGCCATAGTGTCCAAACAAAGTAAGGACAGTAATGCAACAGATAATGATATTGCCCAAGATGATTCCTCAAATGAGGGGAGTAAACATGATACTACATCATCCCCTACTGTGTCTATACCAGTTATGCCCACACAGGAGGCCCCTAGTACATCTAGTGCGCCAATACTTATTACCATGCAACAATTAACGGCTGTAATGGATAACTCCATAGCAAATCTTTTATCCAAAATGCCTACTTATCAGAGAAAGCGCGATTGCTCTGTTTTAAACACTGAAGAGCAAGAGGACGCTGATGATAACTGTTCTGACATACCCTCACACCAATCTCAAGGGGCCATGAGGGAGGTTTTGTCTGATGGAGAAATTTCAGATTCAGGAAAAATTTCTCATCAAGCTGAACCTGATGTTGTGACATTTAAATTTAAATTAGAACATCTCCGCGCACTGCTTAAGGAGGTGTTATCTACTCTGGATGATTGTGACAATTTGGTCATTCCAGAGAAATTATGTAAGATGGACAAGTTCCTAGAGGTTCCGGTGCCCCCCTACGCTTTTTCCTATACCCAAGCGGGTGGCGGACATAGTAAATAAAGAGTGGGAAAGGCCCGGCATACCTTTTGTTCCCCCCCCCTATATTTAAGAAATTATTTCCTATAGTCGACCCCAGAAAGGACTTATGGCAGACAGTCCCCAAGGTCGAGGGGGCGGTTTCTACTCTAAACAAACGCACTACTATTCCTATCGAAGATAGTTGTGCTTTCAAAGATCCTATGGATAAGAAATTAGAGGGTTTGCTTAAAAAGATTTTTGTACAGCAAGGTTACCTTCTACAACCAATTTCATGCATTGTTCCTGTCACTACGGCAGCGTGTTTCTGGTTCGAGGAACTAGAAAAAATCGCTCAGTAAAGAATCTTCGTATGAGGAGGTTATGGACAGAGTTCAAGCACTTAAATTGGCTAACTCTTTTGTTTTAGATGCCGCTTTGCAATTAGCTAGATTAGCGGCGAAAAATTCAGGGTTTGCTGTCGTGGCGCGCAGAGGGCTTTGGCTAAAGTCTTGGTCAGCGGATGTATCTTCCAAGACAAAATTGCTTAACATTCCTTTCAAAGGTAAAACATTATTTGGACCTGATTTGAAAGAGATTATTTCAGACATCACTGGGGGAAAGGGCCACGCCCTCCCACAGGATAGGTCTTTTAAGGCTAATAATAAGCCTAATTTTCGTCCCTTTCGCAGAAACGGACCAGTCTCTAATTATGTATCCTCTAAGCAAGAGGGTAATACTTCACAACCCAAACCAGCCTGGAAACCAATGCAAGGCTGGAACAAGGGTAAGCAGGCCAAGAAGCCTACCACTGCTACCAAAACAGCATGAAGGGATAGCCCCCGATCCGGGACCGGATCTAGTGGGGGGCAGACTTTCTCTCTTTGCTCAGGCTTGGGCAAGAGATGTTCAGGATCCTTGGGCGCTAGAAATAGTTTCTCAAGGTTAACTCCTGGAATTCAAGGAACTACTCCCAAGGGGAAGGTTCCACAGGTCTCAATTATCTTCAAACCAAATAAAGAGACAGGCATTCTTACATTGTGTAGAAGACCTGTTAAAGATGGGAGTGATACATCCAGTTCCAATAAGAGACCAAGGAATGGGATTTTATTCCAATCTGTTCATAGTTCCCAAAAAAGAGGGAACATTCAGACCAATTTTGGATCTAAAGATCCTAAACAAATTTCTCAGGGTACCATCGTTCAAAATGGAAACTATTCGAACGATCCTACCTACTATCCAGGAAAATCAATTTATGACTACCGTGGATTTAAAGGATGCGTACCTACATATTCCTATCCACAAGGAACATCATCAGTTCCTAAGGTTCGCTTTTCTGGACAAGCATTACCAGTTTGTGGCACTTCCATTTGGATTAGCCACTGCTCCAAGGATTTTCACAAAGGTACTAGGGTCCCTTCTAGCGGTTCTAAGACCAAGGGGCATTGCAGTAGTACCTTACTTGGACGACATCCTGATTCAAGCGTCGTCCCTGTCAAAAGCAAAGGCTCATACGGACATCGTCCTAGCCTTTCTCAGATCTCACGGATGGAAGGTGAACTAAGAAAAAAGTTCCCTGTCCCCCGTCAACAAGAGTTCCCTTCCTTGGGAACAATAATAGATTCCTTAGAAATGAGGATTTTTCTGACAGAGGTCAGAAAATCAAAACTTCTAAGCTCTTGTCAAGTACTTCATTCTGTTCCTCGTCCTTCCATAGCACAGTGCATGGAAGTAATAGGATTGATGGTTGCAACAATGGACATAGTTCCTTTTGCACGAATTCATCTAAGACCATTACAACTGTGCATGCTCAGACAGTGGAATGGGGATTATACAGACTTGTCTCCGACGATTCAAGTAGATCAAAAGACCAGAGATTCACTCCGTTGGTGGCTGACCCTGGACAATCTGTCACAGGGAATGAGCTTCCGCAGACCAGAGTGGGTCATTGTCACGACCGACGCCAGCCTAGTGGGCTGGGGCGCGGTCTGGGAATCCCTGAAAGCTCAGGGTCTATGGTCTCGGGAAGAGTCTCTTTCTCCCGATAAACATTCTGGAACTGAGAGCGATATTCAATGCTCTCAGAGCTTGGCCTCAACTAGCAAAGGCCAAATTCATAAGGTTTCAGTCAGACAACATGATGACCGTTGCATATATCAATCATCAGGGGGGAACAAGGACTTCCCTGGCGATGAAAGAAGTGACCAAGATAATTCAATGGGCGGAGGATCACTCCTGCCACTTGTCTGCGATCCACATCCCAGGAGTGGAAAATTGGGAAGCGGATTTTCTGAGTCGTCAGACATTCCATCCGGGGGGAGTGGGAACTCCATCCAGAAATCTTTGCCCAAATAACTCAATTATGGGGCATTCCAGACATGGATCTGATGGCGTCTCGTCAGAACTTCAAGGTTCCTTGCTACGGGTCCAGATCCAGGGATCCCAAGGCGACTCTAGTAGATGCACTAGTAGCACCTTGGACCTTCAACCTAGCTTATGTATTCCCACCGTTTCCTCTCATCCCCAGGCTGGTAGCCAGGATCAATCAGGAGAGGGCCTCGGTGATCTTGATAGCTCCTGCGTGGCCACGCAGGACTTGGTATGCAGACCTGGTGAATATGTCATCGGCTCCACCATGGAAGCTACCTTTGAGACAGGACCTTCTTGTTCAGGGTCCATTCGAACATCCGAATCTGGTTTCCCTCCAACTGACGGCTTGGAGATTGAACGCTTGATTTTATTCAAAGCGTGGGTTTTCAGATTCTGTAATAGATACTCTGATTCAGGCTAGAAAGCCTGTAACTAGAAAAAATTTACCATAAAATATGGAAAAAATATATCTGTTGGTGTGAATCTAAAGGATTCCCATGGAACAAGATAAAAATTCCTAAGATTCTATCCTTTCTACAAGAAGGTTTTGGAGAAAGGATTATCTGCAAGTTCTCTGAAGGGACAGATCTCTGCTTTTATCTGTTTTACTTCACAAAAGACTGGCAGCTGTGCCAGATGTTCAAGCATTTGTTCAGGCTCTGGTTAGGATCAAGCCTGTTTACAGACCTTTGACTCCTCCCTGGAGTCCTAAATCTAGTTCTTTCAGTTCTTCAAGGGGTTCCGTTTGAACCCTTACATTCCGTAGATATTAAGTTATTATCTTGGAAAGTTTTATTTTTGGTTGCAATTTCTTCTGCTAGAAGAGTTTCAGAGTTATCTGCTCTGCAGTGTTCTCCGCCCTATCTGGTGTTCCATGCAGATAAGGTGGTTTTGCGTACTAAGCCTGGTTTTCTTCCGAAAGTTGTTTCCAACAAAAATATTAACCAGGAGATAGTTGTACCTTCTTTGTGTCCGAATCCAGTTTCAAAGAAGGAACGTTTGTTACACAATTTGGACGTAGTCCGTGCTCTAAAATTCTATTTAGAGGCTACTAAAGATTTCAGACAAACATCTTCCTTGTTTGTTGTTTATTCTGGTAAAAGGAGAGGTCAAAAAGCGACTTCTACCTCTCTTTCCTTTTGGCTTAAAAGCATTATCCGATTGGCTTATGAGACTGCCGGACGGCAGCCTCCTGAAAGAATCACAGCTCACTCCACTAGGGCTGTGGCTTCCACATGGGCCTTCAAGAACGAGGCTTCTGTTGACCAGATATGTAAGGCAGCGACTTGGTCTTCACTGCACACTTTTGCCAAATTTTACAAATTTGATACTTTTGCTTCTTCGGAGGCTATTTTTGGGAGAAAGGTTTTGCAAGCCGTGGTGCCTTCCATTTAGGTGACCTGATTTGCTCCCTCCCTTCATCCGTGTCCTAAAGCTTTGGTATTGGTTCCCACAAGTAAGGATGACGCCGTGGACCGGACACACCAATGTTGGAGAAAACAGAATTTATGCTTACCTGATAAATTACTTTCTCCAACGGTGTGTCCAGTCCACGGCCCGCCCTGGTTTTTTAATCAGGTCTGATGAATTATTTTCTCTAACTACAGTCACCACGGTATCATATGGTTTCTCCTATATATATTTCCTCCTGTCCGTCGGTCGAATGACTGGGGTGGGCGGAGCCTAGGAGGGATCATGTGACCAGCTTTGCTGGGACTCTTTGCCATTTCCTGTTGGGGAAGAGAATATCCCACAAGTAAGGATGACGCCGTGGACCGGACACACCGTTGGAGAAAGTAATTTATCAGGTAAGCATAAATTCTGTTTTCCTTCACTTGGCTTCTACATAAATAAAGAATGGTCTAGTTTTAATTTCCTATTTCATGTGCTGTCGCTAAGTACATGAAGAAAGGAATTCGTCATTATGTACAAAAATCCTATTTTACTGATTTGTCACCAACCAGAAATTGAAAATGACTTCCAGGTTTTACTTCATAACTGTTACTTTCTTTTTTGTCATAAAATGTTTACAAAATACCTAAAAGGCATACACAGTACTTACTTCTGTATCCAGTTTTTGTACAAATTCTCTCTCTCTTCACTGTCTCTCTCTTCACTCTCTCTCTTCAAACGGTCTCTTCACTGTCTCTCTCTTCACTCTCCTCTATCTCTATTCACACTCTCTTCACTCTCTTCTCTCTCTCTTCTCTCTCTAACTCACTCTCTTCACTCTCTCTCTCTCTTCACTCTCTCTCTTCACTCTCTCTTTCTCTCTCTCTTCACTCTCCTCTCTCTCTCTCTCTCTCTCTCTCTCTCTCTCCACTCTCTCTCTTCACTCTCTCTCTTCACTCTCTTTACTCTGTCTTCATTCTCTCTTTTCACTCTCTCTTCACTCTTTCTCTCTCGTCACTCTCTCTCTCGTCACTCTCTCTCTCTTCACTATCTCACTCTCTCTCACCCTCTCTCTCTCTTCATTCTCTCTCTTTACTCTGTCTTCATTCTCTCTCTTCACTCTCTCTTCACTCCCCCCCCTCTCTCTCTCTCTCTTCACTCCTCTCTCTTTCTCTTCACTCCTCTCTCTTTCTCTTCACTCCTCTCTCTTTCTCTCTATCTCTCTCTCTCTCTACACTCTCTTTACTCTGTCTTCATTCTCTCTCTTCACTCTCTTTACTCTGTCTTCATTCTCTCTTCACTCTCTCTTCACTCTCTCTTCACTCTTTCTTTCCCTCTCAAGTATAATTAGCTTAACCCCTTGAACAGTTAAATAAACCATTTTTTTGCCGCCACCACACTGGCAAATCTTTTTCTTCCAGCTGAAACAAACAGTCTGAAAACCCTTCATACAATACTATCTACAGGATCCCCCTTAAAGCCTCAAAGCTACGAATATGTGTATAATAGTATAAAGAAAAATGTCCTGCTAGGCTCTATTTCAGGTAAGTGGACAACTGTGTGTACCAAAGCTTCCTCAGCATTTTTGCTTTGTCTCTTTGTACCTGTGCCTATCACTTGAAGTTCACCATGGGGCCTATCTATCAAGCTCCGAAAGGAGCTTGACGTCCCGTGTTTCTGGCAAGTCTTCAGACTCGCCAGAAACAGCGGTTATGAAGCAGCGGGCACAAAGACCGCTGCTCCATAACCTGTCCGCCTGCTCTGAGCAGGCGGACAGACATCGCCGGAAATCAACCCGATCGAGTATGATCAGGTTGATTGACACCCCCTGCTGGCGGGGCAGCGTGTGCACCAGCAGCTCTTGTGAGCTGCTGGTGCAATGCTGAATACGGAGAGCGTATTGCTCTCCGTATTCAGCGAGGTCTGGCCAACCTGATCAGCACTGTCAGATCAGGTCCGCCAGACTTTGATAAATAGGGACCCATGAATCTTCTGCATGGTGTTTTATAATTAGCATTTTATGATCCCTTAGAAAAACTTATCAAGACATTTTTCTACAAGATTTACAATTAAAGTTTATGCATATTTTTATGGTTGCTAAGCTTTTTTTTTAACTAATATATATATACTAATTTATTTCCTCCTCACCTTTTTCAAGATATTTAAAACAAAAGTCAAACTTGAAAGGCTGTTTGCTTTTCTTCATTATTTCTACAGTTCCTATTTACCCTTTCTGCGATGCTTGGAACATTGTGCAAAGTGTTACTTGAGTTTCATTGCTTTTATTGACTTTTTGGTAGTGTGATGTAACAAGCCACAGGCCCCTCAGGGAGTCAAGTGGATCATGAAACGGAAATATTTACTTAGAAAGTGTTTTGGAGACACTGCTTTGCTGATTAAAGGGATAGGAGAGTCAAAATTAAACTTGCATGATTCAGATAGAGCATGTCATTTTAAGACCCTTTTAAATTCACTTCTATTTTCAAATGTCATTCGTTCTCTTAGTAGTAAAAAATGAATACGCACCTATCATGAAATACTAAAATCTGTATAAGATGGTGGAAAATAGAATGATGAAGATTTAATAAAAAAAAAAAAAAATAACAATATAAAACATACATACATAGGTCCAAATCCAGAAATCCAAACTTATTCTGAAATCCAAACTTTTTAATTAGTATTTTTTTTAAATAAAATTATAAAAAATTACAATTTTTTCCTGCATGTAAGTCACAATCTTCTCTGCCTATGTCTTTAGTTTGTTTATTATGTTCTAAAATGCAAATAATAGTCTATATTCTCTTTACTGTACTGTACTCTCTTCCTGAGGGTATTATGTTTACAATAATCCCATATATATATAGCCGCTAATCAATTTAATTTTCACACTTTTGTTACCCTCGCCTACCATTGTTTACATAGTCATCATTTTTTATGTGAAGTAGCAATTTATCATACTTTAGTCTTACAATTTGCATGTCTTCTAATTGTAGAACTATTTTCTGATATCTACTTCAGTCTTTACTACTTTGAGCATATATAAATGCAAAGTATTTTCACTCTCCCCATGCTCAATATAGCTAAATGTTCCTGCTGCTAAAGTAATCTTGTGCTGCTACTGTTGCAGGTGGCACGGATATTATATCGTGTTTCATGGGCCAAAACGTGCGCCTTCCAGTTTATAAAGGAGAAATTCAGGCCAGGAACCTTGCAATGGCAATAGAAGCTTGGAGTGAAACAGGTAATCTATCTGTGGTTAACCCTTCATTAGCTTGCCTTCCTCTGAGAAAATAAAGGACGAGATTATTATGTTATTATATGTTCCAGCAAGAGCAGTTCATCACTGATGTTTCTCTGCCCTAGTGACCACAAACTCATTTTCTGATGATGCACTTCATATATCTATGGCAACATAAGGGTGAAGCTTGTTAGTGACACAATCCTTTGCGTGCTTCTCTAGAGGTGTTAATGTCAAGATTGCAATGAATATGTTTAATTAAGTGGGTCATACTCAACAATTATCTTCAGAACCTG
Source organism: Bombina bombina (assembly GCF_027579735.1). Lineage (NCBI taxonomy): Eukaryota > Metazoa > Chordata > Amphibia > Anura > Bombinatoridae > Bombina > Bombina bombina. Next base: position 373,783,935 of record NC_069500.1, read on the forward strand.
CAAACTGTGAATTAGATACTCACAAGCCAGAAGCATTTGCATATCAAACAAATACATTAGAATTGATTTTTTTGTGTGTGTATTTTTAGTGTAGTGATTAGGAGATTATGTTTTGCTTACCTTGCCTTAGATGCCAAACACATGTTGTATTTCACAGTATATAACAGTATTATTATTGTTATTATTTATGTATAGTATAAATATATTCCAGCCAAGATATTAAAATGTACATTAATAAGATATAAGGAATATAAGGAATACGTCATGTTTGATTTCTTTTTAGATAAATAAAACAATTATATGTTCTCTTTCTTCAGGAGAGCCTGTGTGGGGTGAAAGTGGGGAGCTGGTGTGTTTAAAACCATTACCGTCTCAACCCACTCACTTCTGGAGTGATGAGAACGGCAGCAAATACCAAAAGGCTTATTTCTCTAAATTCCCAGGTAACTTAAAGACTATTAAACTTTATTGGGTCCAAAAGCATAGTTATAAGGAACAGAAAGGAAAACAAGCGTGACCCTTATTGCAATAACTAGTGTTACAGGTTTCTGTGTTTGATGAGATGAATGGGGATTTTAGAAAGGTTATAGCACATGTAGGAAAAGTAGTATCATTTCTTAATTATTTTAGCATATTCTTAGCTCCTATTGATTGACCATTTTGTCAGAAGTTATTTCTATTAATCTTCATCCCTAATCATTTGTCACTTAGAGGCCAAATTATCAAAGGTCTTACGGACCTGATCCGACAGTGCGGATCAGGTCCACAAGACCTCACTGAATGCAATGCGCTCTCCGTATTCAGCATTGCACCAGCAGCTCACAAGAGCTGCTGGTGCAACACCGCCCCCTTGCAGATTGGCCGCCAGCAGGGAGGTGTCAATCAACCCGATCGTACTCGATCGGGTTGAATTGTGGCAATTCCTGTCTGCCTGCTCAGAGCAGGTGGACAGGGTTATGGAGCAGTGTTCTTTAGAAGACTTGCCAGAAACACGGGCCCTCAAGCTCCATACGGAGCTTGATAAATGGGCCTCTTAGTGGTAAATATATTAAAAATATTTATTTCTAAAATATATCCCATTTCTAAGCTCATGCTTGAATTTTCTAGGTGTAAATTAAATGCTGGGATACATATGCAGTTTTTTTTCTGCACAGCTACTCAACACAGTCTTTATTTCTCCTTGTATGGTGTATCCAGTCCACAGGTTCATCCATTACTTGTGGGATTTTCTCCTTCCCAACAGGAAGTTTGCAAAGAGGACACCCACAGCAGAGGCTGTCTATATAGCTCCTCCCCTAACCCCCGCCTCCAGTCATTCTCTTTGCAACTCTCGACAAGATAGGAAGTATAAAGAGATATGTGGTGATTTAGTGTAGTTTTGCCTTCAATCAAGAGTTTGTTATTTTTAAACGGTGCCGGCGTTGTACTGTTTTATTCTCAGGCAGAAAATTAGAAGAAGAGTTCTGCCTGGAGGTTGATGATCTTAGCGGTTTGTAACTAAGGTCCATTGCTGTTCTCACACATAACTGAAGAGTATGGGATAACTTCAGTTGGGGGAACGGTCTGCAGATTACCTGCTTTGAGGTATGTTTAGTACTTTTATTTCTAGAGAAAGGATAAGTTCTAGAAAATGCTGACAGAACCTTGTGTATATTGAGGGTAAGCTAGATGCAGTGATTTTGCAAACGACTGGGATCATGCTTACAAAGTGGGGTAATACTCATGTTAATACTCATATTAATTAGTGACAAAACGTTTACATGTTTCATAAATGGGACGTTTTTTTCTCTGAGGGTGATAAGTCTTTATTTGGGCCTAGTTTTCCACATGGCATAGTCAGATTACTCCTAGGAGTATTTCCTTAAGGCCCCTCTGACATTGAGTACAGGGTGGGAGGGGCCTATTTTCGCGCTTTAATTGCGCAGTTTCTTTCAGACTGAGACATCCAGCTTCCCTAGAGGAGTCCTCTTGCATCTGAGGACCACTATAGAGGGCTTATTTCTTCACTAATCGTATTTGAGGGCAGGTAGGAGCCACAGCAGAGCTGTGGCAAGGTGCTTAACTGTCTTTTACCGGTGGTTGATGTTTTTTAAATCCGGTTTGGGGGCTAAGGGGTTAATCATCCATTTGCAAGTGGGCGCAATGTTGCTTTAGTCCCTTACTCACACTGTAAAAATTTCGAAGTCTTTACTACATTTTAACACTGTTTTGCAGTTTAAGTGTTAGTTTTTTTTCTCTTAAAGGCACAGTACCGTTTTTGTTTAATTGCTGTTTCACATTTATTAAAGTGTTTTCCAAGCTTGCTGGTGTCATTACTAGTCTGTTAAACATGTCTGACATAGAGGAAACTCCTTGTTCAATATGTTTAGAAGCCATTGTGGAACCCCCTCTTAGAATGTGTACCAAATGTACTGAAGTATCTATAAACTATAAAGACCATATTATGGCTTTTAAAGATTTATCACCAGAGAATTCCTCAGACTGAAAAAAGGGAGGTTATGCCCATCTAGCTCTCCCCATGTGTCATAACCTATAACTCCCGCCCAAGTGACGCCAAGTACATCTAGCGCGTCTAATTCTTTTACCTTACAGGACATGGCAGCAGTTATGACTTCTACCCTCACAGAGGTATTGTCCAAACTGCCAGGGTTACAAGGAAAGCGAGACAGCTCTGGGGCTAGAACAAATACAGAGCTTTCTGACGCTTTAATAGCTGTGTCCGATATACCCTCACTAGGCTCCGAAGCCGGTGCAAGGGAGTTTCTATCTGAGGGTGACATTTCAGATTCAGGGAAGGTTTTACTTCAGTCCGATTCTGAAATGACTGCGTTTAAATTTAAGCTTGAACACCTCCGCTTATTGCTCAGGGAGGTTTTAGCGACTCTGGATGACTGTGACCCCCATTGTGGTTCCAGAGAAATTGTGTAAAATTGACAAATACTTTGCAGTGCCTGTTTACACTGATGTTTTTCCAGTCCCTAAGAGGTTTTCGGGAAATTATTACTAAGGAATGGGATAGACCAGGTGTTGCCGTTCTCTCCTCCTGCTGCTTTTAAAAAGATGTTTCCCATAGATGTCGCCATACGGGACTCATGGCAGATGGTCCCCTAAGGTGGAGGGAGCTGTTTCTACCCTAGCTAAGCGTACAACTATCCCTGTCGAGGACAGTTGTGCTTTCCTAGATTCTATGGATAAAAAATTGGAGGGTCTCCTTAAGAAAATTGTTATTCATCAAGGTTTTATTCTCCAGCCTCTTGATGCATTGCTCCAGTTACTGCTGCAGCGGCTTTTTGGTTCGAGTCTCTTGAGGATGCTCTACAGGTGGAGACCCCGCTAGATGATATCTTAGACAGGATTAAAGCTCCTAGCTAATTCCTTTATTTCTGACACCGTTTTTCATTTAACCAAGCTAACGGCTAAGAATTCAGGTTTTGCCATTCTGGCGCGTAGGGGGCTATGGCTTAAGTCCTGGTCAGCAGACGTTACTTCAAAGTCTAAGCTTCTTAACATCCCCTTCAAAGGACAGACCCTATTCGGGCCTGGCCTGAAGGGAAATCATCTCTGACATTACGGAGGAAAAGGTCACGCCCTTCCTCAGGATAGGTCCAATAAATTAAGGACCAAACAGAATAATTTTCGTTCCTTTCGAAACTTCAAGGGTTGCGCAGCTTCAGCTTCCTCTAATGCAAAACAAGAGGGGGAATTTCGCCCAGTCCAAACCAGTCTGGAGACCTAACCAGACTTGGAACAAAGGGAAGCAGGCCAAAAAGCCTGCTGCTGCCTCTAAGACAGCATGAAGGGGTAGCCCCCGATCCGGGACCGGATCTAGTCGGGGGCAGACTTTCTCTCTTCGCCCAGGCTTGGGCAAGAGACGTCCAGGATCCCTGGGAAACAATCTCTAGTGCCCAGGGATCCTGGACGTCTCTTGCCCAAGATATGTAATATCTTCTGGAAGTCAGAGGTTCATCTCCAAAGGGGATATTTCATCTCTCATAACTATCTGCAAACCAGATAAAGAGAGAGGCATTCTTACATTGCGTTCAAGACCTACTGGTTATGGGAGTGATCTACCCAGTTCCAAGAGAGGAACAGGGGCAGGGTTTCTATTCAAACCTGTTTATAGTTCCCCAAAAAGAGGGAACTTTCAGACCAATCTTGGATCTCAAATTTCTCAGGGTCCCATCCTTCAAGATGGAGACAATCCGAACCATCCTCCCTATGATCCAGGAGGGTCAATATATGACTACCGTGGACTTAAAGGATGCTTATCTCCACATTCCGATTCACAGAGAGCATCATCAGTTCCTCAGGTTCGCCTTCCTAGACAGGCATTACTAGTTTTTTGGCTCTTCCATTTGGGTTAGCCACGGCGCCAGAGTCTTTACAAAGGTTCTGGGGTCCCTACTGGCGGTCCTAAGGCCGCGGGGCATAGCAGTGGCTCCTTACATAGACAACATCTTGATCCAGGCGTCGACTCTTCAAATCGCCAAGTCCCATACGGACATTGTTCTGGCCTTTCTGAGGTCTCACGGGTGGAAGGTGAACGTAGAAAAGAGTTCTCTCTCCCCTCTCACAAGAGTTTCCTTCCTAGGGACTCTGATAGATTCAGTAGAAATGAAAATTTTTCTGACAGAAGTCAGGATATCAAAGCTGCTAACTTCCTGCCGTGCTCTTCATTCCATTTCTCGGCTGTCAGTGGCTCAGTGTATGTAAATAGACATAGTTCCGTTTGCCCGCCTACATCTCAGACCACTGCAACTTTGCATGCTCAATCAGTGGAATGGGGACTACACAGATTTGTCTCCTCTGCTAAATCTGGATCAGGAGACCAGGGATTCTCTTCTCTGGTGGTTATCTCGGGTCCATCTGTCCAGGGGAATGAGCTTCCGCAGGCCAGAGTGGACTATAGTGACAACAGATGCCAGCCTTCTGGGCTGGGGCGCGGTCTGGAACTCCCTGAAAGCTAAGGGTTCATGGACTCAGGAGGAAGCCCTTCTCCCTATAAACATTCTGGAATTGAGAGCGATATTCAATGCTCTTCAGGCATGGCTGCAACTGGCTGCGGTCAGGTTCTTCAGATTTCAGTCGGACAACATCACGACTGTAGCCTATATCAACCATCAGGGGGGAACAAGGAGTCGCCTGGCAATGATAGAGGTTTCCAAGATAATTCTATGGGCAGAGGCTCACTCTTGCCATCTTTCAGCTATCCATATCCCAGGAGTAGAGAACTGGGAGGCGGATTTTCTAAGTCGGCAGCCTTTTCATCCTGGGGAGTGGGAACTCCATCCGGAGGTATTTGCCCAGCTGATTCAACTATGGGGCAAACCAGAACTGGATCTGATGGCATCTCGCCAGAACGCCAAGCTTCCTTGTTACGGGTCCAGGTCAAGGGATCCCCAGGCAGCACTGATAGATGCTCTAGCAGTGCCCTGGTCCTTCAGCCTGGCTTATGTGTTTCCACCATTTTCTCTCTTCCCTCGTCTGATTGCCAAGATCAAGCAGGAGAGAGCTTCAGTGATTTTGATAGCACCTGCGTGGCCACGCAGGACTTGGTATGCAGATCTGGTGGAGATGTCATCCTTTCCACCATGGACTCTGCCGCTGAGGCAGGACCTTCTACTCCAAGGTCCATTCAAACATCGAAATCTAATTTCTCTGCGTCTGACTGCTTGGAGATTGAACGCTTGAGTTTATCAAAACGTGGTTTCTCCGAGTCGGTCATTGATACCTTGATTCAGGCTCGAAAGCCTGTCACCAGGAAAATCTATCATAAGATATGGTGTAAATATCTTCATTGGTGTGAATCCAAGGGTTACTCATGGAGTAAGGTCAGGATTCCTAGGATTTTATCTTTTCTCCAAGAAGGATTGGAAAAGGGATTATCAGTTAGTTCCTTAAAGGGACAGATTTCTGCTCTGTCTATTCTTTTGCACAAACGTCTGGCAGATGTTCCAGATGTTCAGGCATTTTGTCAGACTTTAGTTAGAATCAGGCCTGTGTTTAAACCTGTTGCTCCGCCATGGAGTTTAAATTTAGTTCTTAAAGTTCTTCAAGGGGTTCCGTTTGAACCTTTGCATTCCATAGATATCAAGCTTTTATTTTGGAAAGTTCTGTTCTTAGTAGCTATCTCTTCGGCTCAAAGAGTTTCTGAGTTATCTGCCTTGCAGTGTGATTCCCCTTATCTGATCTTCCATGCAGATAAGGTAGTTTTGCGTACCAAACCTGGGTTTCTTCCTAAGGTAGTATCTAATAAGAATATCAATCAGGATATTGTTGTTCCGTCACTGTGTCCTAATCCTTCTTCAAAGAAGGAACGTCTGTTACACAATCTTGACGTGGTTCGTGCTTTAAAGTTTTATTTACAAGCTACTAAGGATTTTCGTCAAACATCTGCATTGTTTGTTGTCTACTCTGGGAGGAGGAGAGGCCAAAAGGCTTCGGCAACTTCACTTTCTTTTTGTCTGAGAAGCATAATCCGGTTAGCTTATGAGACTGCTGGCCAGCAGCCTCCTGAAAGAATTACAGCTCATTCTACTAGAGCGGTAGCTTCCACTTGGGCTTTTAAACACGAGGCCTCTGTTGAACAGATTTTCTAAATTTTTCTAGATTTTTCTAAATTCCACAAATTTGATACTTTTGCTTCCTCGGAGGCTATTTTTGGGAGAAAGGTCTTGCAGGCAGTGGTGCCTTCCGTTTAAGTTCCTGCCTTGTCCCTCCCTTCATCCGTGTCCTAAAGCTTTGGTATTGGTATCCCACAAGTAATGGATGAACCCGTGGACTGGATACACCTTGCAAGAGAAAACAAAATTTATGCTTACCTTATAAATTTCTTTCTCTTGTGGTGTATCCAGTCCACGGCCCGCCCTGTCACTTTAAGGCAGGTGTTTTTATTTTTAAAACTACAGTCACCACTGCACCCTATAGTTTCTCCTTTTTCTTACTTGTCTTCGGTCGAATAACTGGAGGTGGGGGTTAGGGGAGGAGCTATATAGACAGCTCTGCTGTGGGTGTCCTCTTTGCAACTTCCTGTTGGGAAGTAGAATATCCCACAAGTAATGGATGAACCCGTGGACTGGATACACCACAAGAGAAAGAAATTTATCAGGTAAGCATAAATTTTGTTTTTCTACACATCTTAAAGGCTAACAGGCAATTATAATAATTTATTTGTATAGCGCCGCAAAAATTCCGTAGCACTGGGTACAGAGATAGGGGTATAAAATAACAAGGGTTAGTGATAACATACAAAAACATAACAAACTATACAGATCTAGTACAAGAGGAAGAGGGCCCTGCTTCAAATAGCTTACATTCTACAGGTTGAGGGTGGATTGTAGTTGCAGCAGTGAGTCGAGCCAATTCAAGAATTATTTTAGGTAGGATGAAAATTAGAGGAGAGCTGGTAAGCCTCTCTGAATAGGTGTTATTCACCTCCTGGCCAGCAGGAGGAGGCAAAGAGCACCCCAGCAGAGCTTTTAAGTGTCACTTTCCTTACCCATAACCCCCAGTCATTATTTGCCTCTGTGACTGGAGAACGAAGATGAGTGTCTGAGAAGACTAATCCTTTTAATGGGTAGTTTACCTGCAAACAAGGATTGGGGTCTGGCTCAATCCATGTCAATCTCTTTAGTAAGAGTATAGTGGCCTTTAGCAGTTAGAAGGCAGCGAGGTGGTCCTTGCTTTACTTCTAACACACTTTCTACCCCTTTTTTTAAAAAAAGAGTTAGTTGCTCTGTTCTTTCTTTGTCTACAGGTCCCTGATAGAGAGTGGAGTATATATCACACCTTGTAGCTGTCTCTCTGCCCGGCAGCAGGATCCTCAGGTAAGTGCTTTTGCCTTCTAGGTACTGAAGGTTTGCACTTGTAAGGGGTTAAATCCTCTATTGGATCATTTAGGACTTGATTTATCCTTTTATTCAGGGTACAAAAAAGGTTTTTTTCTGCAGGCATATTTGTATGTGTTAAACTAATTTATGAATGAGGCTGAGGGGTTAATTCCTTCCCCTCTGTTTTGAGAATTGTATTTCTCATGAGTGGCTGAAGTGTTTTTAAGGAGGTTTAGTTTTCCCTCCTTTGATCTGATCAGAATTCATGTGCGGGAGCTGGAGAATAAGACTATATTAATTTTGAGTGTGTTTACCATACGTGCACTTTTTACTGTGGCACAGTTTCTTTTCTTCTCTGCTGATCACATGACCCTCCGCTCTTCCTGCTACTACGCTGAGAGGAGTATTTTTGTCCGTCTGTGAAAATGTTTCTGACGGATGTGCACTTGACGAACTGATCGTCTTGGAAGCAGGAATTTCTGTCACCTGCTGGGGAGTCCTCATTATTCGATCTAGTGGCAGCTGAAGGAGGACACCTCAGATAGACTGAGGGCTAGTGGCGCCTGTATTTTTATCTGTAGTGAGTGTTTTAGAGATAATAGCTCTGAGGATTTCCTCTGCAGATTCTAAAAAAATGTCCTCTCAGTAACCTGCCGGCTTTATTGAATTTTTTTAAAATTACTTTTCCCATTTTGATTATTAGTGGGATCTGTTCAGTTATGGACACAGAACAGGATGCTTGTATTTCTATGGACAAATGTTTACTATGCTTAGAGGGTCAAATTATCCTACCTATGCAATTCTGTTCTACATGTCTAGCTAAGACTTTAAAATTTAAAGACGAGTTACTCCCTTCTGAGCCACATGTCTCTCAGGATAATGCTGATTAGAATATGCCTCAGCTTTCTCCTCAAATGTCCCAAGCCTTAATGGTTTCACATAGAGTGCCTTGCAGTTCCTCTAACCCTCCTGGGGGTGTTTATTTGCCAGGAGATTTTTGATGCACAGATAACTTTTGCGGTGTCTGCAGCTTTATCTGCTTTCCTTACTGCGGGTAAGCGTTAGAGGAAATCCAAAACTTTTTCTGCTAGTAAGGTTTCTGATCAAACTAAATCTTCACTGGTCAACCTTTCCCAAGGGTCTGATGAGGAAGATACTTCAGTAGCCTCTGAAGGTGAGATCTCTGACATGATGGGGGGAAATTCTGCAGAATCTGAATAAGTAAATTTTCGATTTAAACTTGAACAACCCCTTTACTTCTAAAGGAGGTCCTGGCTACTTTGGACGACTCTGACTCTTCTGTCGCTGTCAACCCTAAAAAATCTAGTAAACTCAATAGATATTATGATGCTCCTTCTTCCGTAGAGATTATAGCTCAGGAATAGAAAAAATCAGGGATTCCCTTTTCCCCTTCTGCTATTTTTAAAAATATGTTTCCTGTTGCTGACTCCATTCAGGATTTGTGGCACACTGTGCCTAAGGTGGAAAGAGCTATCTCTACTCTAGCCAAAATAACTAATATTCCTATAGAGTATAGCTATTCTTTCAAGGATCCCATGGATAAGAAGCTTGAAGCTTACTTAAAGAAGATGTACATTCATCAGGGATTACAGTGGCAACCTGCTGCAAGTATTGCTACAGTTGCAGGTGCAGCATCTTATTGGTGCAATGCCTTGTCGGAGCTGATTTTAGAAGATACTTCTATAGAGGAGATCCAAGATAGGATCAAGGCTCTTAAACTGGCCAATTCTTTTATCTCTGGTACCAACATGCAAGTCATTAGACTGGGAGCCAAGATGACTAGCTTCGCTGTTCTAGTTCGCAGGGCTCTATGGCTAAAATCTTGGTCGGCTGATGTAACTTCTAAGTCCAAGCTACTTTATTTACCCTAAAAGGGTAAGACTTTCTCATTGGTCCTGGTCTGGCGGAGATAATTTCTGAGATTACAGGTGAAAAGGGGTCTGTCCTACCTCAGGACAACATAGATCTAAGGGTCGCCTAAATTCAAATGTTCGTTCCTTTCATAACTTCAAAGGACAGAAGTCTCCCTCTTCCTCCAGGAGGTCCAGTCAGCCTTGGAAAATGGGAAAGCAATCCAAAAAGCCTTCATCTGATGCTAAATCAGCATTAAGGGTCTGCCCCCAGTCCGGTGTTGGATCAAGTGAGGGTCAGGCTTTCTTTTTTCGACAAGCTTGGGTAAGCAATGTCCCAGATCCTTGGGCTGTGGACATAGTATATCAGGGTTACAGAATAAGATTCAAGACTTGTCCTCCCAGGGGCAGATTCATCCTCTCAAGATTATCTGCAGACCAGGTAAAAAGAGAGGCCCTCTTAAACTGCGTTCAGGACCTATCCTCCCTGGGAGTGATTGTTCCAGTTCCTGTAAGGGAACAGGGCCAAGGATTCTATTCAAATCTTTTTGGGGTTCCCAAAGAGGAGGGAACTTTCCGTCCCATTTTAGACCTAAAATGTCTCAACAAATTCATCAGGATTCCGTCCTTCAAGATGGAAACCATTCGTTCCATTCTTCCCTTGGTCCAAGAGGGTCAGTTCATGACGACCATAGACCTGAAGGACACGTATCTTCATGTTCCCATTCACAGGGATCATCACCAGTTCCTGAGATTCGCTTTTCTGGACAAGCACTTCTAATTTGTTGCACTTCCGTTTGGACTTGCTACAGCTCCCAGAATATTCACAAAGGTTCTGGGGACTCTTTTGGCAGTGGTCCGATCTCAGGGAATTGCCGTAGAGCCTTAACTAGATGACATCTTGGTTCAGGCGTCCTCTTTTCAGCTAGCAAAATCTCATACAGAGATGTTGTCTTTTCTACGTTCCCACGGGTGAAAAGTGAATCTGGAAAAGAGTTCCCTTGTTCCAACTACAAGGCTGTGTTTCTTAGGGACAATCATAGATTCCCTATCCATGAAGATTTTCCTGACGGATGTCAGAAAATCCAAACTTCTTGCTTCGTGCCTTTCTCTCCAGTCTGCTATTCGTCCATCATTGGCTCAATGCATGGAAGTTATTGGTCTGATGGTTGCTTCCATGGACATCATTACTTTTGCTTGGTTCCATCTGAGACCTCTGCAACTCTGCATGCTTAGCCAATGGAATGGAGACCATTCAGATCTATCACAGAGGATAGATCTGGATTCCCTAACAAGAGACTCTCTCTCGTGGTGGATTTTGCAGGACAATCTGTCTTGGGGCACATGCTTCCAGAGAACTTCCTGGGTGATTGTGACCACGTACGCCAGCCTGTTAGGCTGGGGATCCGTTTTTTTTTTTTTTTTTTTAAAGCTCAGGGACTGTGGACTTGGGAGGAGTCCTCTCTTCCCATAAACATCTTGTTGAGAGCAATCTTCAATACCTTGATGACTTGGCCTTAATTATCTTTTAGTCCGGTTTATCAGATTCCAGTCAGACAACATCACCTCAGTGGCTTACATTAACCACCAGGGAGAGTTCCTTAGCTATGAAGGAGGTGACTTGCATTCTTCAGTGGGCGGAAGCTCACGATTGTCTCCTATCTGCCATCCACATTCTAGGAGAACTGGGAGGCGGATTTTCTGAGCAGACAGACCTCTCATCCCGGGGAGTGGGCTCTCCATCCGGGGGTGTTCCCAAGATAATCCTCAGGTGGAGGGTTCAGGAGTATGATCTGATGGCGTCTCGTCAAAATGCCAAGCTTCCAAAGTACGGTTCAAGGTCTAGAGATCCTCGGGACGCTCTGAAAGGCGCTCTGGCGGTTCATTGAAACTTCTCTCTAGCATACCTGTTTCCTCCGTTTGCTCGTATCAAACAGGAGAGAGTATATGTAATTCTAATAGCTCTTGCATGGCCTTGCAGGATCTGGTTCGCGGATCTGGTGAAGATGTCATCTCTTCCACCTTGGAGGTTACCTATGAGGAAGGACCTTCTACTTCAGGGTCCCTTCCTCCATCCAAATCTAGATTCTCTGGAGCTGACTGATTGGAGATTGAACGCCTAGTTTTGGCTAGACGTGGGTTTTCTGAGTCTGTCATTAATACCATGCTTTAGGCTTGTAAACCTGTTACTTGCAGGATTTATCATAAGGTATGGCGTAAATACCTTTATTAGTACAAATCTAAGGGATTCTCCTGGAGTTGGGTGAGGCTTCCCAGCATTTTATCCTTTCTTCAGGATGGTCTGGAGAAGGTTTGTCAGTCAGTACTCTGAAGGGTCTATTCTATTCTTTTGTGCAAAGCTTTTGTTCAGGCCGTGGTCAGAATCAGGCCTGTGTTTAAACCTGTTGCTCCTCTTTGGCGCCTTAACCTCATTCTTAAAGTTTTGCAGCAGGCTCCGTTTGAGCCAATGCATCTTGTTGATATAAAATTGTTATCCTCTTATTTTGATGTAAGATTGTGAAGCTTATTAACTGTATGTACTTGCTCAACTTCAATAAAAATTACATAAATAAAAAAAATTAAAAATTGTTATCTTGGAAGGTTTTGTGTGATTCCCCGTACCTTATTTTTCATGCAGATAAGGCGGTCCTTCCTACTAAGTGGGGTTTTCTACCTAAGAATGTGTTGAATAGATACATTAATACATTAATCAGGAAATTGTTGTTCCTTCTTTTTGTCCTAATCCTTCTTCCCATAAGGAACGTATTTTGCATAACCTGGATGTTGTGCGTGCCCTAAAATTTTACCTTCAAGCTACTAAAGATTTTCAGTAATCTTCTGCCCTGTTTGTTGTTTTCTCTGGAAAACGTAAAGGTCAGAAGGCCACTTCTACTACTCTTTCCCTCTGGTTAAGAAGTATTATTCGTTTAGCTTATGACAGCAGCCTCCTGAGAGAATTACGGCTCATTCTACTAGGGCTGTCTCCTCATCTTGGGCTTTCAAAAATGAAGCTTTTGTGGAACAGATTTGCAAGGCATGGTCCTCTTTGCATACTTTTTCCAAATTCTACAAATTTGATACTTTTGCCTCGGCTGAGGCCTCTTTTGGGAGAAAGGTTCTTCAAGCGGTGGTGCCTTTGGTTTAAGTCCTCCTGCCTTGTTCTACCTCCCTTTTCATTCTGTGTCCTCTAGCTTGGGTTTTGGTTCCCACTAGTAATTGTAATGAAATTGTGGACTCTCCATGCCATAGGAAAGAAAACAAAATTTATGCTTACCTGATAAATGTCTTTCTTTCCGGGCATGGAGAGTCCACGACTCCGCTCTTAAATTTAAGACAACAGTTTTTATGTTAACCTCAGGCACCTCTATACCTATGTGTTATCTTCTTTTTCCATTTCCCTTCGGCCGAATGACTGGTGGTTATGGGTAAGGGAAGTGACACTTAACAGCTCTGTTGGGGTGCTCTTTTCCCCTTATTTTCGGTTCTTTTGACAGACTTGCATTTTGCCAATCAGTGCTGACTCATTAACTCCACGGGAGTGAGCCCCATGTTATCTATATGGCGCACATGAAAGGGCTTATAAATTTCAACAATGAATACCAAAAGATCAAAGCAAATTTGATGATAAAAGTCAAATGGAAAGTTGTTTAAAATTGCATTTCCTATCTGAATCGTGAAAATTTATAATTTTGACTAGACTGTTACTTTAAAGAGATGAGTTAGGGCGGGGGTTAGAGAAGCAGAGAGAGGGAAGGAGTCATGAAGGAATAGGGTGAAGTGGGTAACTTGTGAGATGGTCTTCCTCTGTTACAGGAGGAAAGTAGCAGATAGTTTTATTAATAGAAGGGGTGTATTGGAAGGCTGGGATTGAGGGTTGTGAGGGAGAGATGTATTTTCTAATTGATCAATTTTAGTTTTGAAGTGATCAGGAATAATCTGAGCAGTGAGTTTGGTAGTGGGTAGAGGTGCAGGCAGATGAAGGAGGGAGTTAAAGATTTGATAACAGCCTTCTGGGGTTCGATGCGTGAGTTGACACAAGGTAGGAGAAATATACTTGTTTGGCCAGGCTGAGAGCAGAGTTGTATGACTTAAGGACCAATTTACAATGCAGGAAATCAGCACAGGTGTGTGATTTTCTCCACGGACGTTCAGCAGTCTGTGAATATCGCTGAAGATAGAGGGTCTGTTTGGTGTGCCATAATGCACGGCAAACACTGGAGAGTGTAGCTTTGTCAAGTGTTGTTTTTAGTGCAGAATTATGCTGCAAGGCCACAAGGTCTGGGCAAGAGAGGGATGAAATGTTGGAGAGCAGAGGTTTAGGTTGAGTAGAAAAGTCTGTGAGATCTAAGTCTTTTAAATTCCTGTAATGTAGCAGTTTTTTGGGGGCATTCAAGGATGCAGCAGGTAGAGTAAGAGAAAAAGTTAGTAGAGGATGGTCAGAGAGAGGAAAGGGGAAGTTAGAGAAGTTGGAAACGGCACAGAGATGGGTGAAGATCAGGTCAATTGAGTTGCCTTCACAGTGAGTTGGAGATGTTGTCCACTAGATATATATATATATATAGGATTCAGCAAGCAGTCCCTTGCTTATGCAAGTGCACGTGGAAAGCAAAAGACCCACTGCAGGCCTCAAATATCACAAAATAAAAAAGCTCCACAGCAGAATGAAATTCAGCTCACTTTATTCCAGTGTGAATCCAACAGACAGCAATGTTTCGGGCTCTCAACCCTTACTCATACTATGTAAGGTTTGAGAGCCCGAAACGTTGCTGTCTGTTGGATTCACAGTCTGGAATGAAGTGAGCATAATTTCATTGTGCTGTGGAGCTTTTTAATTTTGTGATTTTGTCCACTAGGACAGGCCAAGAGAGGTGGTAATAGATAAAAGCTTAGAGGCAGCAGACACGTTAGAATTGTCAATGGGTATGTTGAGATTCCCTAAGATGAGAGAAGGGACGTTACAAGAGAGGAATTGTGGGAGCCAGGCTTCAAAGTGGTTTAGAAATTGTGATGCTGGGTCAGGAGGCCAATAAATAAGAGCAACATGGAAAGCTACAGGGGAGAAGAGGTGAATAGTGTCAACTTCAAAAGATAGGAAACAAAGGGAGGGGGCTTAGGAATGAAGAGGAAGGTACAGTAATTTATTGGAAGAAATAGATTTTTTATTTTTTTTTAAGCAATATTTTTTATTGTTTGGTGGTACATGACATTTATTGCATATTATATTTAGAAATTTCTCACAATGTGTCCTTGTTTGTAGGTGTCTGGGCTCATGGAGACTACTGCAAAATAAATCCAAAAACTGGAGGGATCGTCATGCTGGGCCGCAGGTCTGTTTGACTAAAAAATACATTAAGATCTTACAGAAACTATTTAAACAATTTTAGATACGCTCAAATTAAAAACATTTTCCAGTTTAGTTTATCTGTTTTCTTTTGGTATTATTACCTTGTTAAAAATAGAAATTAGGAAGCAAAAAATAGTTTAACAGCCCAGTTTATTATCAAAACGATTCTTATTATCTTGTAACTAGGGTATTTTTTTCTTGCATTTAGGTAATAACTGATATTACTTTCATCATGTTCCCCACCTAGAGCTTCAACAGACTTTAACCCTGAAAATAAAATTTATATTCTCCAATTACATAGAGGCACATCATGGCTCCCTTTATTATAACGAATGTGTGTGCTTCTCATTAGAGAAAATTAGTAAATGTTTCAGGCATACAATAATTGAAGCAGCTGGGGGTTTATAATAGATTAAACTGAGTAAATACTAACTGCAAGAATAAATTAGATTCGCAGACTTTTAATTTAAAACTAATCTCTTATTTATACACATTTAAAGTTGTTGATAGTATCCCTTTAAATATATATTTTTCTCTCTTCAATTTGTCAAATATCTGTCTGTCTTAAATGAAAATATTTTTTTTGTTTGTCTGACTTGTTGAAGCTTCTCATTCTTGCCCACTAGTACAGCTAGTTCAGCGGTCTTGAAGGAACAATAAACATCAGTTGCTTTTGTGTATAAATTGTGCTTGGTCCCTTGCTTCCTGCATAAACAGGTCAAAAAGCAAAAACTTTATCCTAGATTTTCAAACTGCTGCAAATTGCCTAAAGCAGGTATTTCATTTGCAGGTTACAGAATTGTCTTTATCCTCTTTAAATACCTCTTGCTGTGTGAAACGCGTATGCTTATATCACACGCTTTAATGTCCTTTTAATACAGTTGCATATGTTTTGTACTTCATGTTAGTTTCTGTTTACTTTAAAACAAAAAAAAACAACTTAGATCCTTTTCATGAGAGAGCATACCTCAGATTGATCTAATGGAAAAGAGGTAATTTGATAATAGAAGATAGAAAGTAGACCTGTATAATTCATTATTTGTTAGTTGAAGGCACAAGAAACACTATTTATTTCATGCTTCAGATAGAGCATACAGTTTTAAAACAAATTTCTGATTTACCGCTATCAAATTTGATTCCTTCATTTATGTTGAAGAAGCAGTAATGCACTACTGGGAGCTAG
The DNA here is from genome assembly GCF_027579735.1 of Bombina bombina. Taxonomy (NCBI): domain Eukaryota; kingdom Metazoa; phylum Chordata; class Amphibia; order Anura; family Bombinatoridae; genus Bombina; species Bombina bombina. Next base: position 373,800,162 of record NC_069500.1, read on the forward strand.
CTGAATGCCAATGACAAGAGGTATATATTTGCAGCCACCAACCAGCAGCTCCTGAGCCTACCCATGTATCCTTTTCAATAAAGGATACCAAAAGTACAAAACAAATTAAATAATGGAAGTAAATTGTAAAGTTGTTTAAAATCACATGCTCTATATAAACCATACAAATAAAAAAATGTGTTTCATGTCCCTTTAAATGAATCCGGGAAATAGCCACTGCCTGCGGCATTTGGCTGATTTCGGTGCTGAGTTTGTTAGGGAGGTAGTGCAAATACAAATATTTGGACTTGTACAGATGTTTGTGTATTGCACTTTTTACCTAATAAATCTGGTGCTAGAAAGAGTCTGATTGTGCAGACCTCAGACATTTTCCTGATTTGTTTAACTAATAACAAATTACACGTCTATTAGAAAGTCTGTCTGTGTCATGAAAGTATGATTCAGTCTTCCATGTCCCTTTTTTCTATGAATTTAAAAGTCTGACAAACGGAAGAGAGAAGGACAGTTATGGGAATATTTTATGGGGCCATTTGCATAGGTTTAGGGTTTGAACTCATCCTCTGGAGATGATGGTTCTACTTTGAAACAATGAAGTTGCATTTAAGTAATCTCTATTAATGGTAAGAGATTAAGATAGATCTCTAAAATCATAATGATATCCAGACTGCAATAGGGAGAAGCTCAAATACAATTAAGGGATTTCAAGCAGATGGAAGATAGCATTATTTAATTATGGTAAATTGTTTGTGTAAAATTGTATCTTTCTATTGTTTGATTATGGCTTGGATTAAAAGGATCTAAGAAATATAATGTGAAATAAATAAGAGGATGATTTGGAGCCCTTGTGCTCGTGCAAGTCTGCTTACTACAAGTAAATATGCGGCAGTCATTTGGGGTGATTGGCAGGTTCTACGGGATGTAGTGCTGTACAAGAAATTCATTGTGCAATGTTACATGCAGGCAACAGACAAACGTTTGCTACCTGCTTGCTTTCAACACAGTGAGACAGGTTCCCTAGGTGGGAACATTAGCCCCATTTATCATTTGACAGGTGGACAAAGTAATAATTACTCTGCATTTATATTTTGACCATCTTCATGATGAAGCTAAGAATCTGCTATTTTGCTACCTGATTGGCTGTTTTTTAGCAGCAAAATAAAGATGCAAGTGTCAGCTATCAAGTGATCTAAAGGAATGTGATTTTATTCATATTAAAACGTGAATGAGCATTGCTGCTTTCAGATGTCTTCAGTTACGTGTAATAAGCTTTTCTAGCAAACATTGTTAATCTGTGGCTTTTTCAGTGGAGTACCATTGGTGTTCCATCACATTTAGAGCCAAATTTATCATAAAGAGACAGTAAAAACCTTGAGATTTAATAAAATAACTTTGCAATATATTTTCATTATTTATTTTATTTAACTGACAATAGAGCAATATATATATATATTTATATATTTAAACTATGAGGGAATAGTCTTACATCTAAGTAGTGCCATTGGTATATCAAGTTCACTAGACCTTGAAATACACTCTGGTGACCTCTCAAGGCTTTAACCCTGCTACGTATACGTCGCTAATTGGCTGATAACAACTGCAAAACAATTCACTTTATCCTAAGTTTGAGACAGTAGACTAAAGTCCTGATTGCCTCCTCCAGGCAAGGCAAATGGGAGTGGAGTTTAGCTACTGAAAAATAATTGCCGTAAAAAGATTAATTTGTTTTCAAAATATTAATACTTGACCGATGTTGTTCTACAGCAACACAACAGAAATGTAACGTAATTACAAGGTGTTTAGGTAAAACTGTCAGCTGCCTTTGGGGTGTGCCACTTATTGGTGCTCTTTTGTGTTGCAGTGACAAAAAGCAGCTGTCCACTCCCTTCTGCTTGTCATCCTGTGAGCTGCAAACATAGTACATCCAAGCAAAGAGTAGGCAAAAGGAGGCCAATTCATGATTTTGTGTGACCATGAAATTGGTCATAAGGGGGTGACATGGAGGCATCTGAGGAGCATGCATCTATAGCTACTAGACAGCTGTTCCAGGCCATGTTATAGGTTCATACAGAGACACAAATTTAATTTAACTAAATAACTAGTAGTTTCTGCACGATTAATTATATGTAAGTGTTGAAAATAATTACGTTTTGTGTTCAGAAGTAAATCTTATTTATGTTTGATAATGGATTTTCCGTTCTATTTCAGTGACGGCACCCTCAATCCTAATGGGGTGCGATTCGGGAGCTCAGAAATCTACAACATAGGTACTGAACTGTGACTAAACCTTTAATGTTCAATGTCCGTAATATGGTATATGCTATAGTAGAGTGAAATCTGCCGGACTTTGCATTCACACAAACATTAAGTTTAGTAATTAAATAAATATACCTCCATGTGTACAATAGTGTAAAGTTATAGCTGCACCATTGCCGGTTTATACAATTAGACACTAAAAGGAACATTAAACAGCTATTTCTTTTTTGTTTTATCCCGTGCTCCCTAGAGGCCAAAAGGCAAAAGCCTAGGTTTATTAAATGCTACATATTGCCTAAACTAGCTATTTAATGTGCAGCATTTGCAGGTTACTCTATTTACTTTTGGTCTCTCCAGAGAGGGAAAAACAAGCTCACTTGTACACATAAACACAATGCTGCATGTTTTAAGGGAATAAATGTTATTATTTTTTGTTTATGCCTCATTCCATATGAAATAAACAATATCATTTTTTGGAGGGGGAATTTTAAAATTGGTCCTGCATTCACTTTTTTGTCCCTGAAAAGAATGTTTGGCAGTGAAATCCGCTTGTTACTCAGTCTTTCCATGTGAAAACATTGCTAAACATCAAACTACCCTTGGATGAGTATCCCTGTCCCTGAATGTGCAGGGCCTAAATTTGTAGAAAATGGTGGGTCTTTAGTCAGGTTTACACAGCTATAGAGCTACGAAGGCCCAACAAATCACAGCACTTAAATGGACATTCAATGTGTTCCCAATAGTCTATTTTACCTGCTGGAGTATATTGTTTATATAATTTACCTTTATTTTGTTATTTGAAACAGCGGATTTTTGTTTTGTGAAAACCACCACCTACATTGCAATTATTAATAACAAAGTATTCTTAGTGGAATAGCAATGTTAACAGGAGCAAAATCACTAATTTATCTCCCAATAGGGTGTTGGAGAGAGACAGATTTTTTTAATATGAAATAGCTGGTTTTGCCCAGCTATAGTTAGCATTTCAGTACTTAACTATGTTTAGTCATAAATACCTTTACCTGCAGGCTCAGCCCATTTTTGTGGGCATGCCCTTCAGAAGAACAGATGGTGGTTTAAATGAGCAAAACATCTATTACAAATACACAAACTTAGAGTAACAATTTCCCATACATGTAATACTCTGCTACTCTTATTTAGAACACTTTAAGGGGAAAACACATTTTATAGTACAACAGCCATTTACCTATAGTTTATGGTATATTTAATGAGCTTTCAACAAAAAGAAAAAACAACATATTGAGCTGTATAGCTGTTATAGAAGAAGAAAAGTAGATTTCTCCAACATTGGTGTGTCCGGTCCACGGCGTCATCCATAACTTGTGGGAATATTCTCTTCCCCAACAGGAAATGGCAAAGAGCACAGCAAAAGCTGTCCATATAGTCCCTCCTAGGCTCCGCCCACCCCAGTCATTCTTTTTGCCGCTGAACAAGCAGCATCTCCACGGAGATGGTGAAGAGTATGTGGGGTTTAGTTGTAGTTTTTTATTCTACTATCAAGAGTTTGTGATTTTAAAATAGTGCTGGTATGTACTATTTACTCTGAAACAGAAAAAGATGAAGAGTTCTGTTTGTGAGAGGATTATGATTTTAGCAGCAGTAACTAAAATCGTTTGCTGTTTCCACATAGGACTGTTGAGATGAGATAACTTCAGTTGGGGGAAACAGTTGGCAGACTTTTCTGCTTAAGGTATGACTAGCCATATTTCTAACAAGACTGTGTAATGCTGGAAGGCTGTCATTTCCCCTCATGGGGACCGGTAAGCCATTTTCTTAGTCTCAAACAGAATAAAGGGCTTAATATGGGCTATAAAACTGGTAGACACTTTTATGGGCTAGATCGATTGCTTTATTTGGGCATTTTATACAGCTTAATGTTGAAATTCACACGTTATAAACTTTGGGGAACGTTTTTTTACGTCAGGCACTGGTTTAGACACCTTCCCAGTCAGGAAGGGCCTTCCCTGTAGTAGGCAGAGCCTCATTTTCGCGCCATTACTGTGCAGTTACTTTTGAGAGCAGGACATGCAGCTGCATGTGTGTGGGTCTGAAAGTAGTTGAAAAGGTTCCTAGAAGGCTTCATTTGGTATCGTATACCCCCCTGGGTTTGGTAAAGTCGCAGCAAAGGCTGTAGCTGGGACTGTAGAGGGGTTAAAACTGTAACCGGCTCCGGTTTCCTCATTTTAAGGGTTAAAGGTCTGAAATTTGGGGTGCAATGCTTTGAATGCTTTAAGACACTGTGCTGAAAATTTGGTTAAATTTGAACAATTCCTTCATAGTTTTTCACATATTCAGTAATAAAGTGTGCCCTGTTTAAAATTTAAAGAGACAGTAACGGTTTTGTTTTAAAACGGTTTTTGTACTTTATTGACAAGGTTAAGCCTGTTTAACATGTCTGTGCCTTCAGATAAACTATGTTCTGTATGTATGGAAGCCAATGTGTCTCCCCCTTCAAAATTGTGTGATAATTGTGCCATAGCGTCCAAACAAAGTAAGGACAGTACTGCCACAGATAGTAAAGTTGCCCAAGATGATTCATCAGATGAAGGGAGTAGACATAGTTCTACATCATCTACTTCTGTGTCTACACCAGTTTTGCCCACGCAGGAGACCCCTAGTACTTCTAGCGCGCCAATGCTTGTTACTATGCAACAATTGACGGCAGTAATGGATAACTCCATAGCAAATATTTTATCCAAAATGCCTGCATTTCAGAGAAAGCGCGATTGCTCTGTTTTAAACACTGTAGAGCAGGAGGGCGCTGATGATAATTGCTCTGTCATACCCTCACACCAATCTGAAGTGGCCATGAGGGAGGTTTTGTCAGATGGGGAAATTTCTGATTCAGTTAGAATTTCTCAGCAGGCAGAACCTGATGTTATGACATTTAAATTTAAATTAGAGCATCTCCGTGCACTGCTTAAGGAGGTGCTATCTACTCTGGATGATTGTGACAACCTGGTCATTCCAGAAAAATTGTGCAAGATGGACAAGTTCCTAGAGGTTCCGGTGCACCCCGACGCTTTTCCTATACCCAAACGGGTGGCGGACATAGTGAATAAGGAGTGGGAGAAGCCCGGCATACCTTTTGTCCCCCCTCCTATATTTAAGAAATTATTTCCTATGGTCGACCTCAGAAAGGACTTATGGCAGACAGTCCCTAAGGTCGAGGGGGCAGTTTCTACACTAGCCAAGCACACTACTATTCCTATCGAGGATAATTGTGCTTTTAAAGATCCTATGGATAAAAAATTGGAGGGTTTGCTTAAAAAGATTTTTGTACAGCAAGGTTACCTCCTGCAACCTATTTCGTGCATTATTCCTGTCACTACAGCAGCGTGGTTCTGGTTCAAGGAACTAGAAATGTCGCTCAGTAGAGAGACTCCGTATGAGGAGGTTATGGACAGAATTCACGCACTTAAGTTAGCTAATTCCTTTATTTTAGATGCCGCTTTGCAGATTAGCGGCGAAAAATTCAGGGTTTGCAATTGTGGCGCGCAGAGCGCTCTGGCTAAAGTCTTGGTCAGCGGATGTATCTTCCAAGACAAAATTCCTTAATATCCCTTTCAAGGGTAAAACCCTTTTTGGGCCAGAATTGAAAGAGATTATCTCAGACATCACTGGGGGTAAGGGCCATGCCCTCCCACAAGATAGGCCTTTCAAGGCCAAGAATAAGTCTAATTTTCGTTCCTTTCGCAATTTCAGGAACGGACCGGCCTCCAACTCTGCAGCCTCTAGACAAAAGGGTAATGCTTCGCAAACCAAACCAGCTTGGAAACCGATGCAAGGCTGGAACAAGGGTAAGCAGGCCAAGAAGCCTGCTGCTGCTACCAAGACAGCATGAAGGAGTAGCCCCCGATCCGGGACCGGATCTAGTAGGGGGCAGACTCTCTCTCTTCGCTCAGGCTTGGGCAAGAGATGTTCAGGATCTTTGGGCACTAGAAATAGTTTCTCAGGGTTATCTTCTAGAATTCAAGGAACTACCCCCAAGGGGAAGGTTCCACATGTCTCACTTATCTTCAAACCAAATAAAGAGACAGGCATTCTTACATTGTGTAGAAGACCTGTTAAAAATGGGAGTGATACACCCAGTTCCAACCGTGGAACAAGGAATGGGATTTTACTCAAATCTGTTTGTAGTTCCCAAAAAAGAGGGAACTTTCAGACCAATTCTGGATTTAAAGATTCGCCTTTCTGGACAAATATTACCAGTTTGTGGCTCTCCCATTCGGGCTAGCCACTGCTCCAAGGATTTTCACAAAGGTACTCGGGTCCCTTCTAGCGGTTCTAAGACCAAGGGGCATTGCAGTGGCACCTTACTTGGACGACATTCTGATACAAGCGTCGTCTCTTTCAAAGGCAAAGGCTCACACAGACATCGTTCTGGCCTTTCTCAGATCTCACGGATGGAAAGTGAACATAGAAAAAAGTTCCCTGTCTCCGTCGACAAGAGTTCCTTTCTTGGGGACAATAATAGAGTCTTTAGAAATGAAGATTTTCCTGACAGATGTCAGAAAGTCAAAACTTCTAAACGCTTGTCAAGTTCTTCACTCTGTTCCACGACCTTCCATAGCTCAGTGCATGGAAGTAGTAGGGTTGATGGTTGCAGCAATGGACATAGTTCCTTTTGCGCGAATTCTTCTAAGACCATTACAACTGTGCATGCTGAAACAGTGGAATGGGGACTATACAGACTTGTCTCCAGTGATTCAATTAGATCAGAAGCCCAGAGACTCACTCAGTTGGTGGCTAACCCAGGACCACCTGTCCCAGGGAATGAGCTTCCGCAGACCAGAGTGGGTCATCGTCACGACCGACGCCAGTCTAGTGGGCTGGGGCGCGGTCTGAAAATCCCTGAAAGCTCAGGGGCTATGGTCTCGGGAAGAGTCTCTTCTCCCGATAAACATTCTGGAACTGAGAGCGATATTCAATACTCTCAGGGCTTGGCCTCAACTAGCAAAGGCCAGATTCATAAGATTCCAATCAGACAACATGACGACTGTTGCTTACATCAACCATCAGGGGGGAACAAGGAGTTCCCTGGCGATGAGAGAAGTGACCAAAACCATAAAATGGGCGGAGGATCACTCCTGCCACCTATCTGCGATCCACATCCCAGGAGTGGAAAACTGGGAGGCGGATTATCTGAGTCGTCAGACATTCCATCCGGGGGAGTGGGAACTCCACCCGGAGATATTTGCCCAGTTGACTCAATTATGGGGCATTCCAGACATGGATCTGATGGCGTCTCGTCAGAACTTCAAGGTTCCTTGCTACGGGTCCAGATCCAGGGATCCCAAGGCGACTCTAGTGGATGCATTAGTAGCGCCTTGGACCTTCAACCTAGCTTATGTGTTTCCACCGTTTCCTCTCATTCCCAGGCTGGTAGCCAGGATCAAGCAGGAGAGGGCCTCGGTGATCTTGATAGCTCCTGCGTGGCCACGCAGGACTTGGTATGCAGACCTGGTGAATATGTCATCGGCTCCACCATGGAAGCTACCTTCGAGACAGGATCTTCTAGTACAAGGTCCATTCGAACATCCAAATCTAGTTTCCCTCCAGCTAACGGCTTGGAAATTGAACTCTTGATTTTATCTAAGCGTGGGTTTTCGGATTCTGTAATAGATACTCTGGTACAAGCCAGAAAACCTGTAACTAGAAAAATTTACCATAAAATATGGAAAAGATATATCTATTGGTGTGAATCCAAGGGATTCTCATGGAGTAAGATCAAAATTCCTAGGATCCTTTCCTTTCTCCAAGAAGGTTTGGATAAGGGATTATCAGCGAGTTCTCTAAAGGGACAGATTTCTGCTTTATCTGTCTTGTTACACAAACGACTGGCAGCTGTGCCTGATGTTCAAGCTTTTGTTCAGGCTTTGGTCAGGATCAAGCCTGTTTACAGACCTTTGACTCCTCCCTGGAGTCTGAATTTAGTTCTTTCAGTTCTTCAAGGGGTTCCGTTTGAACCTCTACATTCCATAGATATCAAGATGTTATCTTGGAAAGTTCTGTTTTTGGTTGCTATTTCTTCTGCTAGAAGAGTTTGAGTTATCTGCTTTGCAGTGTAATCCGCCCTATCTGGTGTTCCATTCAGATAAGGTTGTTTTGCGTACTAAACCTGGTTTCCTTCCAAAGGTTGTTTCCAACAAGAATATTAACCAGGAAATAGTTGTGCCTTCTTTGTGTCCGAATCCAGTTTCAAAGAAGGAACGTTTGTTAAACAATTTAGATGTAGTTCGTGCTTTAAAGTTCTATTTAGAAGCAACAAAGGATTTTAGACAAACGTCTTCTCTGTTTGTCGTTTATTCTGGCAAGAGGAGAGGTCAAAAAGCTACTTCTACCTCTCTTTCCTTTTGGCTGAAAAGCATCATCCGATTGGACGGCAGCCTCCTGAACGCATCACAGCTCACTCTACAAGGGCTGTGGCTTCCTCATGGGCCTTCAAGAACGAGGCTTCTGTTGATCAGATATGTAAGGCAGCGACTTAGTCTTCCCTGCACACTTTTGCCAAATTCTACAAATTTGATACTTTTGCTTCTTCGGAGGCTATTTTTGGGAGAAAGGTTTTGCAAGCCGTGGTGCCTTCTGTTTAGGTAACCTGATTGGCTCCCTCCCTTCATCCGTGTCCTAAAGCTTTGGTATTGGTTCCCACAAGTTATGGATGACGCCGTGGACCGGAAACACCAATGTTGGAGAAAACAGAATTTATGCTTACCTGATAAATTACTTTCTCCAACGGTGTGTCCGGTCCACGGCCCGCCCTGGTTTTTTAATCAGGTTGATAAATTTCTTTCTTTAACTACAGTCACCACGGCACCATATGGTTTCTCCTGTTTTTTCTCCTGTCCGTCGGTCGAATGACTGGGGTGGGCGGAGCCTAGGAGGGACTATATGGACAGCTTTTGCTGTGCTCTTTGCCATTTCCTGTTGGGGAAGAGAATATTCCCACAAGTTATGGATGACGCCGTGGACCGGACACACCGTTGGAGAAAGTAATTTATCAGGTAAGCATAAATTCTGTTTTTTGTTTTTTTTTAAATGTAAGAATTTTGGGGTTTTACTCATACATTTGCGATGAAGTTTTATACTAATAGAAGCTCTGAACAGGACCTTTCATATAAGTGGAAACAAAATGTGTTCTTCTTACTGTGGTCATTGTTTTGCGCATCTGACTTTGAGACTTATTAAAGCTCTGATAAGTTTAGGGGTTTCATGTAGACTCTGTAATATTTGGTAATATTCATGTGTTTCTTAATGCATTAAAAATAATCACAAAGCTTTATTTTTGTTATTAAATTAGCTATTTAGCAGATTCTACCTGAGCATATTCCTTGCCATAATTTAGACATCTATCTCCTCATTTAAAGAGACAGTAAAGTAAGAAATTAAACTTCATGGTTTAGAGCATTAAAATAACTGAAATAAAAAATGTCAGTCTTTTTTTTTCAATCAAATTTTACTTTGATTCTCTTGGTATTTTTCTTTGCAGAGTAAACATATGTAGGCTCATAGGAGCTCTGTAGCGTGCATGCCTTTAACACTTTGACAGCAATGTTTACAACAATTTTATAAATTGCTGCCATAAAGGACTAATGACACTGTCATGCCCTTGAAGCTCCAATGAGCCGTCTTAAGCTTATTTTTCTACAAAGGATAGCAAGAGTACAAAGTAAATGTGTTCTTTTTTTAATCGCATATTCGCATAAATAGCTTTCAGCACTACTGGGAGACAGCTGAACACTTCTGGTGAGCCAATAACAAGAGGCATAAATGTGACAGTGCACCCACCAATTAACAGCCATCTCCCAGTAGTGCATTACTGCTCCTGCGCCTACCTAAGTATTTTCTTCAACTTAGGATATCAAGAGAACAGAGCAAATGTGATAGTAAATTTAAAAGTTTAAAATCTCGTGCTCTATATGAATCATCAACAACAACATTGTATACTATTATTATTACAAATGGTATTAAAAATGTCTAATTTGCTCTGTCACTCTAGTCTAGTTGCTTACTTTTAGTTGGTTGGGTAGGAATAAATCCTAAGAAAATTTAGCTTTTTGAGGTCCTTTGTATTTATTTAGTGCATTGATGGCACGCATTTTATTTCAAATTTGTGAACTGTGAAAGGAAGGGTTAATTATTGGTGTCTGATGGTGCATATTTCTAAAAAAGAACACAATCTTTTTGCAGTTGAAGCCTTTGTGGAAGTCTCAGACAGCCTGTGTGTCCCTCAATACAACAAGGATGGAGAGGAACGAGTCATCTTGTTTCTTAAAATGGCTGACGGCTACACTTTCAGCAAAGACCTAGTGAAATGGATAAGAGATTTAATTCGTGTGGCATTGTCTGCCAGGCATGTGCCAGCTTTAATCCTAGAAACTACAGACATTCCAGTAAGTATAAAGAACATTAGTGCCTACTTTGCTGAGGTTACAGGCCTAGATACAATGTTACTGTAACATGTTGAGTAACACAATCAAATAACTGTGAAACAGAGTAATTGTGTACATTTCATTTTACAGCTAAATAAAAATGTCTCTACATTAAAGTATAACAAAATAGCCATCTATTGCATTGGTGTCCAACCTTTTTACCATCAGATGCATGTTCTTAGCAATCCCTTTGTACCAGGTGTATGCCTAAACAGTATGTCCAAGCAAACTCTATGTGCCAACGGTGTGCCCACCTTACCTGCGCCATTAATGGCCCATGAGTGACATCCTTTTACATAATGGAGCTGCGTTTCACTATCTCAGGATATAACAGACAAGCAAAAAAGAGCAGTGGTGCTGGCAATTGCGAGAAATTAGGACGTTGTGTAGCATTCTGCTAGGTTCTAGGCTACTAGCCTGATCTTGACCATCACATTTTCATGGGGCCTCTCCAAATTACAATGGGCATCCAACGTCTGGCTCATCACATGTATAGCACAAATATATAGATCATATACATACTGCACTTGCTGAATTACATCTCTCACTCAGGAGTTGCCATCAAATAAGCTGTATTCTAAAGTGATGCACATTCACGAGAACTGACTTTTTTTTTACACGGGTCTTGCTCTTGAGTTACTTCTGGAGGGGAGATTTGCACTTCACTGTGGACATTTAAGGTCATTATTTTTAATTGATACCTTAGTTAAAGGATCACTCACAGTGCAGTAGAATTACATAATTAACAAGTGCATAATAAACAGACAATGTAATAACACCTACTCTGATTTTTCAAATAAGAAGTAGATTTTTTTTTCTGGCAATTTTTTTTTTCTTCCTTCTTCTGGCTATGAAAGAGTTAAAAGGCTCAAAAGAGAACCAGAAAGTAATGAGTAAAATGGTATGAAAGTTTGGCAAAAGAATTCTGACCTTGAATGATTATAGAACTGCCAAGTTTCATCCTGATCTGAGAATTTTTCCCATAAGTCATAAGCAGCTGAAAAACAGGATTTAGCATAATGCTGCCTCACTAGATTTAATGTAAAGAATTATGATTTGGCAGACAATTGCAGAGACTTAAACACATCCCAAAGATTGCTTTAATATATTTGAAGGATAGAAAATGTCTTTATTTCTGCCGGCTTCATAACTTTGTGTTACACTTATTCACTTTGGGAGCTCCCCGGTGAATATCCACATTTTTCAAACACTGATCTGAACAGTGTCTTCTTCTATTCTTTCATTTAAAATAAGTTTTGTTTAGGTATAAAAATTATTGTGTTACCTTTTTAGATGTCATTTTAAGATAAAATATATTATTGTGGAATATTCTATATTGTAAACCTGGTAGATATAGAGCAGGGAAATATTTTCTACTTTTCTTCCCCCATGCTCCTGTCCCTTTAGTTGCAAGACCAGATCATGGTAATTTGTGATAATGTAATCATGTATATGTCCTGTTTTCATTGCATATAGGGCTCGATTTATCAAGTCCCTTTCTCCACTTTGATTGCAGGTTCACACAAGCAAACCCTCAGTCAGGATTTATCAAGCATTGGTCATCGGACCGCTGCTTCCCTGCCCGGTTCTCCACCTCTTAGGTGGAGAATTTTCAATCTCCCCTGTCTCTTCCGACCGGGGAGATTGACAGTTCCTGGCTGTGCAACATTGCTGTGCGCGGGCAGGATGCGGGTTGCAAACAAGAGCACAGGAGGTCTTGTTTGCAATGGTAAATGCGGGCAACAGATTGGTGTCCACTAGAGGAGAAGATGGATAGGGGCGAATATTTACGCCCGTGTTTGATAAAGTGAGCCCATAGTATCATGTAAGGAGGAACTTCCATAATGCTCTTTATTTGAGAGCAAGCCCATTATCTCAGCCCCACATTGCTTAGAGGATTGGGAGTCTTCCCATTTGAGATGCAGGTGATTGACGTAAAATAGGTGATTACCGACAATAATAGACACTGGGGAGTTTTTGCTCCCTTCCTTTACTTTACTGACCCATCATTTGAAAAAGGGGAATTGTATTGATGACAGCCACCACTAGACATCAAGAAGACTTTTTTATGGAGAGAGTTTAGGATATAGTGACTTTGCAAGACCTCCCTACATGATTTATTTAAAGGGACACATTTAACCTCAATTAAAAGAGGGATACATTGTTTCATGAGTGAGGGATCACATGTAGCTCTAAGTTAGAAGTGATCACCTAAACCACTAGGCAACAGGGAAACCTCTATCTCTTCATACAGATCACGCAATAGATTATGAGACCCAGTGTTATACAAAGGGTTCCTCTGTCTAATGTTCCTTTTTTCTGTCATTGATAGGCGGATGCAATAAATGGGGAATAAACTGCCTAACTTATTTAGAGTAATGGTGAATGAGCCCAAAATCCTTTAACCCCTATTAAAGTGATGGTAAACGTTCACCTTTGTTTAAAGAGATCTAGAATGTTAGCAGTATTTTAGATGGAGTTTAATTCATCAGTTGTAATGAAGATAGGCTTTAACTAACTTTTTAATGTAGAGCTGAAATTCAAATAACTCCACGCTCCGGGTGTTCACTTCAAAAGTATATAAATATATTTTTTGATGAGCTTACTGTTTTAACTGTTTTCCAATCAGCGCTCTAACTACAAAAAAATAAATAAATGGTGTGAGTGCCGTACGACTTATTGGAGAACAGTTCAAAAAGCTCACAAAAATAATTAGTTTTGAAATGGGTGGCCGGAGTGTCGGGTATTTTAATTTTACTGCTACATTTAAAAGTTAAATTACAGGGTAGAACAAAAGGATGAGATAAATGCGCTAGAGCACACAAAATCCCATAGGGGTGCTTCCAATTAAATCCTACAGCATGTACTATACAACAGATACCTATACAGACTGAACAATAAGTCCATAAAATCCAGAACAAGGCAGCTCTCTGTCAAAGGAAGGTCAAATCCTGGCAAGTGATGATCTGTGAAAATGAAACAGAGGCGCCACAATGGCCTAGTACCACCAAGACAAATGGTATTTATAAAAAGGACAAGAAATGTACATTAATTGTCCTTTTTATAAATACCATTTGTCTTGGTGGTACTAGGCCATTGGCGCCTCTGTTTCTTTTCCATAAATTAAAGGGTATCTTCATTACAACTGATGAATTAAACTCCATCTAAAACATTGCTAACATTCCGGATCTGTTTATACAAAGGGAAAAGTTTACCATCACTTTATTAAATGCCCAGAGTTAGATACATTTTTCTACAGCTTTAGGCCAGATAAATTGTTATAATTTTTGCTATTTTATACTGCTTTATTTTAATCAACAAGGAGATACAAAAAGATAAAGAATGAAAGAACAGATAAATTAATATTTAATAGTAAAACAATAAACAGAATATTGATGCCCCATAGTAGCATAGAACATTTTCTAATATGTCCCAAATAACATCTTCAGTTTTATAACTTTATATCTGTATCATTCAAGTTTTTCTTCTTGTAAATTTGTAATTGTCCAAAGCAAAAATGTAAAACCAGGGGCACCCATCAAGCCTCAGAAATATATAAATAAAGAATGAGGAAAGGCAAAAGTGTTCCATAAGATAAGATGGCGGCAAATTAATTTCACAACCAATTAGACATGGGGGATATGGTGTATGCTGGCAATCGCACCGTTCTTTGTATACAGTTTGTCCTCCTCACTTAGCTTCTGTAGTAAATGTACAATGCATGCTAGTTACAGACACCCCCTAACATTTATCTTGTCACCACAAAGGTGTAATAGCATCTCATGAACTTCTAGTTTAAAGGAGGTCAAAATGTCATAATTTGCTCTATATCAATTAGGACTTTGTTCTTGAGTGTAGATATGATGCAATAAATGTTAAAAATTCGTTTTTTTATATTATACAAAACTTTTTCTCGAATTAATACTCTCACTTAAAGTAAACATTTTGATAAAAGTGCTAGTGCTGAATGTTCCAGTTATAGGGTCAATATTGATACAAAATCACTAAGGCCTAGATTTGGAGTTCGGCGGTAAATGGGCTGCTAACGCTCCGCGGGCTTTTTTCTGGCCGCACCATAAATTTAACTCTGGTATCGAGAGTTCAAACAAATGCTGCGTTAGGCTCCAAAAAAGGAGCGTAGAGCATTTTTACCGCAAATGCAACTCTCGATACCAGAGCTGCTTACGGACGCGGCCGGCCTCAAAAACGTGCTCGTGCACGATTCCCCCATAGGAAACAATGGGGCTGTTTGAGCTTAAAAAAAACCTAACACCTGCAAAAAAGCAGCGTTCAGCTCCTAACGCAGCCCCATTGTTTCCTATGGGGAAACACTTCCTACGTCTGCACCTAACACTCTAACATGTACCCCGAGTCTAAACACCCCTAGCCTTACACTTATTAACCCCTAATCTGCCGCCCCCGCTATCGCTGACCCCTGCATATTTTTTTAAACCCCTAATCTGCCGCTCCGTAAACCGCCACAACCTACGTTATCCCTATGTACCCCTAATCTGCTGCCCTAACATCGCCGACCCCTATATTATATTTATTAACCCCTAATCTGCCCCCCTCAACGTCGCCGACACCTGCCTACACTTATTAACCCCTAATCTGCCGAGCGGACCTGAGCGCTACTATAATAAAGTTATTAACCCCTAATCCGCCTCACTAACCCTATCATAAATAGTATTAACCCCTAATCTGCCCTCCCTAACATCGCCGACACCTAACTTCAATTATTAACCCCTAATCTGCCGACCGGAGCTCACCGCTATTCTAATAAATGTATTAACCCCTAAAGCTAAGTCTAACCCTAACACTAACACCCCCCTAAGTTAAATATAATTTTTATCTAACGAAATAAATTAACTCTTATTAAATAAATGATTCCTATTTAAAGCTAAATACTTACCTGTAAAATACATCCTAATATAGCTACAATATAAATTATAATTATATTATAGCTATTTTAGGATTAATATTTATTTTACAGGCAACTTTGTAATTATTTTAACCAGGTACAATAGCTATTAAATAGTTAAGAACTATTTAATAGTTACCTAGTTAAAATAATAACAAAATTACCTGTAAAATAAGTCCTAACCTAAGTTATAATTAAACCTAACACTACCCTATCAATAAAATAATTAAATAAACTACCTACAATTACCTACAATTAACCTAACACTACACTATCAATAAATTAATTAAACACAATTCCTACAAATAAATACAATTAAATAAACTAGCTAAAGTACAAAAAATAAAAAAGATCTAAGTTACAGAAAATAAAAAAATATTTACAAACATAATAAAAATATTACAACAATTTTAAACTAATTACACCTACTCTAAGCCCCCTAATAAAATAACAAAGCCCCCCAAAATAAAAAATTCCCTACACTATTCTAAATTAAAAAAGTTACAAGCTCTTTTACCTTACCAGCCCTGAACAGGGCCCTTTGCGGGGCATGCCCCAAGAATTTCAGCTCTTTTGCCTGTAAAAAAAAACACATACAATACCCCCCCCCAACATTACAACCCACCACCCACATACCCCTAATCTAACCCAAACCCCCCTTAAATAAACCTAACACTAAGCCCCTGAAGATCTTCCTACCTTGTCTTCACCATACCAGGTTCACCGATCCGTCCTGAAGAGCTCCTCCGATGTCCTGATCCAAGCCCAAGCGGGGGCTGAAGAGGTCCATGATCCGGTCAAAGTCTTCATCCAAGCGGGGCAGAAGAGGATCTTCCATCCGATTGAAGTCATCATCCAGGCGGCATCTTCGATCTTCTTCCATCCGGAGCGAAGCGGCAGGATCCTGAAGACATCCAGCGCGGAACATCCATCCGGACCGACGACTGAACGACGAATGACTGTTCCTTTAAGGGACGTCATCCAAGATGGCGTCCCTCGAATTCCGATTGGCCGATAGGATTCTATCAGCCAATCGGAATTAAGGTAGGAATTTTCTGATTGGCTGATGGAATCAGCCAATCAGAATCTAGTTCAATCCGATTGGCCGATCCAATCAGCCAATCAGATTGAGCTCGCATTCTATTGGCTGATCGGAACAGCCAATAGAATGCGAGCTCAATCTGATTGGCTGATTGGATCAGCCAATCGGATTGAACTTGATTCTGATTGGCTGATTCCATCAGCCAATCAGAAAATTCCTACCTTAATTCCGATTGGCTGATAGAATCCTATCAGCCAATCGGAATTCGAGGGACGCCATCTTGGATGACGTCCCTTAAAGGAACAGTCATTCGTCGTTCAGTCGTCGGTCCGGATGGATGTTCCGCGCTGGATGTCTTCAGGATCCTGCCGCTTCGCTCCGGATGGAAGAAGATCGAAGATGCCGCCTGGATGATGACTTCAATCGGATGGAAGATCCTCTTCTGCCCCGCTTGGATGAAGACTTTGACCGGATCATGGACCTCTTCAGCCCCCGCTTGGGCTTGGATCAGGACATCGGAGGAGCTCTTCAGGACGGATCGGTGAACCTGGTATGGTGAAGACAAGGTAGGAAGATCTTCAGGGGCTTAGTGTTAGGTTTATTTAAGGGGGGTTTGGGTTAGATTAGGGGTATGTGGGTGGTGGGTTGTAATGTTGGGGGGGGGTATTGTATGTGTTTTTTTTACAGGCAAAAGAGCTGAAATTCTTGGGGCATGCCCCGCAAAGGGCCCTGTTCAGGGCTGGTAAGGTAAAAGAGCTTGTAACTTTTTTAATTTAGAATAGGGTAGGGAATTTTTTATTTTGGGGGGCTTTGTTATTTTATTAGGGGGCTTAGAGTAGGTGTAATTAGTTTAAAATTGTTGTAATATTTTTATTATGTTTGTAAATATTTTTTTATTTTCTGTAACTTAGATCTTTTTTATTTTTTGTACTTTAGCTAGTTTATTTAATTGTATTTATTTGTAGGAATTGTGTTTAATTAATTTATTGATAGTGTAGTGTTAGGTTAATTGTAGGTAATTGTAGGTAGTTTATTTAATTATTTTATTGATAGGGTAGTGTTAGGTTTAATTATAACTTAGGTTAGGATTTATTTTACAGGTAAATTTGTTATTATTTTAACTAGGTAACTATTAAATAGTTCTTAACTATTTAATAGCTATTGTACCTGGTTAAAATAATTACAAAGTTGCCTGTAAAATAAATATTAATCCTAAAATAGCTATAATATAATTATAATTTATATTGTAGCTATATTAGGATTTATTTTACAGGTAAGTATTTAGCTTTAAATAGGAATCATTTATTTAATAAGAGTTAATTTATTTCGTTAGATTTAAATTATATTTAACTTAGGGGGGTGTTAGTGTTAGGGTTAGACTTAGCTTTAGGGGTTAATACATTTATTAGAATAGCGGTGAGCTCCGGTCGGCAGATTAGGGGTTAATAATTGAAGGTAGGTGTCGGCGATGTTAGGGAGGGCAGATTAGGGGTTAATACTATTTATGATAGGGTTAGTGAGGCGGGTTAGGGGTTAATAACTTTATTATAGTAGCGCTCAGGTCCGCTCGGCAGATTAGGGGTTAATAAGTGTAGGCAGGTGTCGGCGACGTTGAGGGGGGCAGATTAGGGGTTAATAAATATAATATAGGGGTCGGCGATGTTAGGGGCAGCAGATTAGGGGTACATAGGGATAACGTAGGTGGCGGCGATTTGCGGTCGGAAGATTAGGGGTTAATTATTTTAAGTAGCTGGCGGCGACGTTGTGGGGGGCAAGTTAGGGGTTAATAAATGTAATACAGGGGTCGGCGGGGTTAGGGGCAGCAGATTAGGGGTACATAAATATAACGTAGGTGGCGGTCGGCAGATTAGGGGTTAAAAATTTTAATCGAGTGGCGGCGGTGTGGGGGGAGCTCGGTTTAGGGGTACATAGGTAGTTTATGGGTGTTAGTGTACTTTAGGGTACAGTAGTTAAGAGCTTTATAAACCGGCGTTAGCCAGAAAGCTCTTAACTCCTGCTATTTTCAGGCGGCTGGAATTTTGTCGTTAGAGCTCTAACGCTCACTTCAGAAACGACTCTAAATACCAGCGTTAGAAAGATCCCATTGAAAAGATAGGCTACGCAAATGGCGTAGGGGGATCTGCGGTATGGAAAAGTCGCGGCTGAAAAGTGAGCGTTAGACCCTTTAATCACTGACTCCAAATACCAGCGGGCGGCCAAAACCAGCGTTAGGAGCCTCTAACGCTGGTTTTGACGGCTACCGCCGAACTCCAAATCTAGGCCTCAGAATGCATTTTTTTTTGTTTTTTTTCTTGAACGCAAAGTCACCTGACTTGGTTTACAAAACCAAATTACTCCATAAACCAGACTTAACCCTAGAAACGTGTTTTCTAAAAGTTCACATCTTATGCAGTATTACGAACTAGAATAGGTCTTCAGTCACAAAAATAACCATCCAGGAACGTTATATAAAATGTGCTGTTCTTTATTTTTTATTTTTTTTATTTTGACATATCATGGAGTACATGGTAGTAAGGAGAGTGAATGCCTCATGTCTCCTAACCCACACATTCTAAACATGTATATGCTTTCTTACTCCCATAATTAGCAGAGAATAGGCAACATTACATAGGCCTGTACAAGCATACTGATTTTTATACATACACAATGTGTGTGTTATTTTTTTCTTTAAATTGTCAGGAAAAAATGAGTTGTGCTGGTAAAAGAAAAAAAAATTGCAACAGATGTTAAAATATTAACATTGTAAAAGTCTAAAAATGTCTTCAGCTTAGGGGTCAGAAATGTCTTGGTTGTAAAAGGGTTAAGATAAAGTAGAAAACACTAATTAGTAGAGGCAAATTTAATTGGATAGCACTGTATAGGAATATATCATTATTCTGTATATATTGATACAGGTGACATACAGAGTTGGTTTGCTAATTTGTATTCACCATTATTTACCCAGTGTAATTATGGAAGATCATACTTTTGACATTGTGAAACTTTTTTACTCACTTTTTTTGTTACTTACAATTCACAGCAACTGGTGTTACATATATTACATATATTAGAAAAAAATTGTGTTGGTTGTCAAGTTCTGAAACCCTTAGGGCCAATATGTTGTTAATATGTACTGCTATACTACGTTCTTTACATGGATGAACATTTTACACAATATGACCTGCTTTTCTTTTCATTTTCCAGTACACAATCAGCGGGAAGAAAGTTGAAGTTGCTGTGAAACAGATTATTGCAGGAAGAGAAGTCCAGCACCGGGGGGCTTTTTCAAATCCCCAGTCTTTAGATCTATACCGCAATATTCCAGAGCTGCAGAATTTCTAAGAAAGACTCAGTATTTGTCCCGCAAACTTGTACATACCAATACTGTAGAGAGAGGATGAATTTATATGCCAGAGGCTTTTAATCAAGATGGGGGTTATTGATTTTATTGCGCTTGAAATTAAATCTTCACCTCTGCTAAAGGAGCAAACTATGATATTTTGGCAACAATGATGTTATATAAGTAAACATGTATAAAAGAAAAATTGGCTTTAAAAAAACGCATCATCCAGAACACAGCATGTAAAATGTTTCTTAGTAAATATTTGCTGGCTACCTAAACATTTAACATGTGTTATTACACTCCTGTAATGTCTGACTATAAACATATAGTGCTTGAGTGTTAAAGAATGAGTCATTTTTCACTAAATTGATGTTTATTGTTGGTGTGCGTGTTTTTTTTTTTTATTATTAAACAGCTGAAAGAATCTTTGAGCTTTGGAAACTATTTAGAGATGAAGGCTTAAATTTATCTTTTTGAAATTGTAACTGTAATTTTTTTTTATTTTATAATCCCATTTAGTTTTTAATGGACTAAGTGGAGTTAAATGGTACATGTTTTGTCTCTGTTTCTAGAGATTTAAAATTTGTGTTCAGCCTGTTTATTTCTCCTACTATAGTTTGATTGGAGAATAGCTTAAAGGGACATTATACACTATTTTTTTCTTTGCATAAATGTTTTGTAGATTATCTATTTATATAGCCCATAAAGTTTTTAAAAAAAAAAAAAAAATGTATAGTTTTGCTTATTTTTAAATAACATTGCTCTGATTTTCAGACTCCTAACCAAGCCCCAAAGTTTTATGTGAATACCGTCAGTTACCTACTCCAGCTTGCTACTGTTTGTGTAAAGGGTCTTTTCATATGCAAAAGAAGGGGGAGTGTCTTATTTCCCACTTGCAGTGGGCTTTCCAACTACTTTTTCAACAGAGCTAAACTAAGAGGTTCTAAGTAAGTTTTTAAACAGTTTTATACTGGATTTTTATATCAGTATCTGTGCATTTTATTCTTTATAGTAGTGTCTATTACATGCAGTTATATGAAAATGAGTGTATACTGTCCCTTTAAGTCAGCAATTAGAGTTTCAGATACCGATGTGAAATTGTTTTAAAATTGCAGTTCATTGAATGTGCAGAATAACCGTTTGGCTTCTAAATATATTACAAAAACTTTTGGAAGTCAGACATTCTTGTATAACTGGAGAACCACTGAAACCAATCTTTAAAAAAACATGTTTTAAAAAAATGAAATTTGTTTTTGCTGTTTTATTAGTGTGATATTTTTTTAAAGGCAATGGTTACAAGGGTTTGCTGAATACTGTATTTTTTTTATGACTATTGTACAGCTTGTTTTCCTCTTATATTTAATGTTATATAATCAAGTAAAAACAATGACCGCTAAAAGTGTCTATGTAGATTGTAGTGTAAAAAAAAAAATGATACAACTTTTGAAGGATCATGAAATGGGGCTGCTTATGTCTTTTTATCGTTATTGTCACTTTAATATAATTTCTTATATATTGCCAGTAATTTAACTTGTAAAAGAAGAGTAGATAGTTGCATTTCAGGTATTGGTTCTCAATTGTTTATTGAACATATGTATCCTATTTCTTTTTTCCATAAATCATGTTATAGGTATAAGATGTCTCTCAAGCAGTTCCAGGCCAAAGCTTAAGAATATATTTGTTTTTAAAAAACTTGTTTGTTGTACTGTTATTTGTTTTCTTTCATTCAACATCCAGCCAGAGACCAATTACTAGTTATTATTAATGTGCATTTCTGAGGTAAAATGAGCCTACTGTTGCCTACAATGTGGCCCACATAGATGTGGTGCCATATAGATAAGCGTGCTCACTCCCGTGGAGTTACCTAGGAGTTAGCACTGATTGGTTAAAATGAAAGCCTGTCAAAAGAATTAAAATAAAGGGGCAGTCTGCAGAGCCTTATATAATAATAATAATAATAATCACAGAGATACAATATGTATTAATATAACAGAGTTGGATATGCAAAACTGGGGAATGGGTAATAAACATTTTTTGGGTATTTTTAATCAATAAAAATTCTGGAGTAGACTGTACCTCGAAAATAAAGATTTCACAAGCCTAGCCTTTCACCTATCTGGCCCATTTAGCTCCAGCAGAAAATATCTAATGAATAACTACAATAAAGTGTGATTTTGCTAAAATAATGAACGTAGCTAGTCTTGTATACTTCTAATAATAAGTATGGATTGGCTTCTCTAAATAAGCAATGAGTGGAGTTTGAGTGATGTTTTGAATACCTTGTTTGCTGTAGATATTTTTCAATAACCAAACATCATTTAAACTCACCCACTATGTTCATTTATTTCAAGACTTTAACCCCTTTATGCCAGAGTGCAAGTGCTTAGATCATAACGAAGTTCCAATGTAAACACATGTTGGAAAAATAAAATCATGCAATCTTTAATGTGATCATCATTTTTAAGGCCAGGATTGGATCATGGAGGACTGCCTACGCTGCTAGACACGCCCCTAATCTGATTTTTCACTGAGCACCACATTAAAAAAGTAGCACTAAACACAACATAAATGCATTTAAAAACACATTTACACGCATATAAATACTACATATATATATATATATATTACAAACATTTTGATGTTTGTGTGTGCATATGTATTTGTGTTTTACTGTATATGTACTGTACATATTTCAGATTCCAATGTTCTTCACATACAGGACAATGTTTCTATATATATCTGTATAAACCTATACCTGAATATCTATTATTAATATACATACTGTAAAACTTCTAAATATTCCATAGAAATATATATATATATATATATATATATATATATATATATATATATATATAATTACAGTATGTATAATTTTGAAAGATTATTCAATTTTTTAAATATTTAATATTTCAATAACGATTATAAGATTAGTAATTTTTCATGTGTGCTAACCCGACTGCGTTAGACCTAAGTCGCAAACCGCAATGTGCATTACGCAAATTTTTATTATTAAATATATATTTCTAGATATATCTATACCTACAGTATATATCTATCAAGTGAAGAACAATGGAATGTAAAAAATGAATAAACCCTGGTGGGTTAGCGCATGAGCAATAGGTGTTTTTCCTTCCATAAGGCAGGGAGAGTCCACAACTTCATTCCTTACTGTTGGGAAATACAACACCTGGCCACCAGGAGGAGGCAAAGACACCCCAGCCAAAGGCTTAAATATCCCTCCCACTTCCCGTATCCCACAGTCATTCTTTGCCTTTTGTCACTATAGGAGGTGGCAGAGAAGTGTCAGAAGATTTGGATCATCCTGTAATGGGTATGTTTCCTTCAAGACGGGCTGGAGTTTTAAGTAATCATGTCAACCTCTCAGTGAGAGTATTGATGAAAGTTAGAGTCTGGAGAGGCAGGGAAAGTTTTTCTGCGAACCCATCCAGACTGTCGCTAACAAATCCTGAGCAATCAGTGTTGACGAGTTTCACTGCTTGCTGTTACTCACTCAAGTCCATGTCAGAGGCGCTGCTGCAATACTGTCACACTTGAGAAGCTGTGCCTGTTCCACAGCATGGATCCTGGAGGGTAAGACCGTTTTTTATACATACACTTTAAAACGCTATACAGGGTCACAGTGTGGCTCCTTTATACCTCAATAGGATAAAGGGTTAATATTTCCTTCAGGTAGATTATTTGAACAGCTTGGGGATTTATATCTGCTTAATGTGAGGTTTTTTTAGGCTCATAGACTGTGTGTTTTTTGGCTTGGAACAAACAGGATTCACTTTCGTTTTTGAAGTGTTGCGCAGCTCATAATAGCTTACCGCCCGTTTTCATAGCAGTGTTAGTCTTGTCTTACACACCACGTAACAGGGTGCAGTCTCTTTAATTACCTAAGATCCTGCTGCAGAGACTCCTGAGGAGAGCGTTTTCACTGTTAGCTGTCTGGGTCTAGGAGGTGGTGAGTGCCCCAGCCATTGGAAGTATTAAGGTGCCGTTTTTAAATGTTTCTTGTTGTTTGCCCTTCTGTGGGTATATACAAAGCTACGGAGGACTCTGATACTACATTAGAAGGTTCTGCTCCTTCTGTACTAATTAATAATTCCTGTTTATATTGTGAGGAGGCCTTGGTTTGCCCGCCTGCTCAATTTTGTTCTATTTGCCTAAACACTGTTCTAAAGTCTAAGAAGGGAGACAAGCCTGCTAATACGCATAGCACTAGTAGCCCTTCTGAGCCATGCACTTTTCAGGAATCTGGGTCCCGAGAAATTACTACCCTTTCTACATTACCTGCTCCACATGCAGTTCCCCATGGCTCATCTAATCCTCCATCTGGAGGGTGCCTTTTTGCAGCTGACTTTACCGCACAGTTACAATCAGCGGTGTCTGTGGCCCTGAGTGCCTTACCTCACTCTAACAAACCCAAGAGAAAGGTTAAACATAGTTCTCCTGACCTGGAGTCATCTACATATTTGTCAGATTTATCTACTATTTTCCAGCTATCAGAGGATGAGTCGGAGACTTCAGTTTCTAAACCACCTTCAGCGGAGGAACTCTCCTTTTAGATTTAAAATTGAGCATCTGCATTTTTTATTAAAGGAGGTCCTGTCTACACTAGAGGTTCCAGAGGCTACACTCCCTGAGGAACCTAAGATCCCTAAATTAGGCAGGGTTTGTGAAGATAAGAAGGTCCCTCTGACTTTTCCTGTGCCAGTTAAGATGGCGAACATTTTTAGGAACAAATGGGAAAGAGTAGGAACTTCCTTTTCCCACTTGTCTACTTTAAAAAAAATGATTCCTGGTCCCTGTGTCTCAATTAGATTTGTGGGGCTCCATCCCTAAGGTGGATGGAGCTAATCGCTAAGCTGTCTAAGCATACTACTATCCCTCTGGAGTATAGTTCTTCTTTTAGAGAGCCTATGGATAAGAAAATGGAAACTTTTCTGAGGAAGATGTTTCAACATACAGGGTTTTTATTCCAACTGACGGAAGCTGTAGCCACGGTTGCTGGAGCAGCTACCTACTGGTGCCACACTCTGTCGAAGTTTATTGAGGTAGAGTATCCCCTCAAAGATAATCAGGATAGACTTAAAGCACTGAGAATTGCTAACTCCATCTGTGACGCGATTATGCAGATTTTTCGCATAAATGCAAAGGCTGCTGGCTTTGCTATTCTAGCCCGCAGGACTCTCTGGTTGAAGTCTTGGTCTGCGGATATGACTTCTAAATCCAGACTCCTTTATCTCCCCTTCAAGGGGAAGATTTTATTCGGTCCAGGGATGGACTCCATTATCTTTACGGTTACCGGAGGGAAAGGTGCCTTCCTATCGCAGAATAAGAATAGTCCTAAGGGATGGCAACTGTCTAATTTTTGTTCCTTTCGTGCTGACAAGTCACAACAACAGCAGTCCTCTTCCAAGTCTGAGTAGCCCAAGAGTACTTGGAAGCCAGCTCACTCCTAGAATAAGTCCAAACAGACTAAGAAGGCTGCCGAGAACAAATCGTCATGAAGGGGCAGCCCCCGATCCGGGATCAGATCGAGTAGGGGCAGACTGTCTCTTTTTTCAGATGCTTGGTTCCAGGATGTACAGGACCCTTGGGTTATGTATCTTAAGGATACATGATAGTATTCAAATCTCATCCGCCCAGGGGCAGATTTCTACTCTCCAGTCAGTCTACAAGACCAGAAAAGAGGGCTGTCTTCTTAGGTTGCGTACGGGATCTCTACTCTCTAGGAGTAATTGTTCTGCTACCTAAAGCAGAAAGAGGTTTGGTGTTTTATTCAAACCTTTTCGTGGTTCCAAAGAAGGAGATAACTTTCTTTTACAAGATATGACGAGTCCACAGATTTCATCCTTACTTATGGAATATCGCCTCCTGGTCAGCAGGATGAGGCAAAGAGCTCCACAGCAGAGCTGCATATATAGCTCCTCCCTTCCCTCCCACTCCAGTCTTTCTCTTTGCCTGCGTTAGTGATAGGAGTGAGGTAAAGTGAGGTGTGAGTTTAGATTCTTCAATCTGTTTCTGGAGTTTTTTGCACTAATAAAAAAGGTAAAGTGACATTCTCAGAATGGTCTGTACTTTTTTCTCAGGGGACATGAGGCTTATATGTCGAGGATATATGAGATCCGACATGGAGCGTTATCCAGACACTCTAGTATGATTGAGTTACCTAGAAGCGCTGGGATATGAATGAGAAATGGGTATTCAGACACACTAGTAAGTTTATTGTACCTAGTAGAGCTGAAAGGATTATTGGGCATGTGTGTTTCCTCTTTTATGGAGGATAAGGCTGACTTTGGGAGTTGCAGAGACATAGGGGTTAAGTTTTACTTTAGTCCGTGGCTTTGGCCTACTTAGACGTTTCCCGGGTTCTGTCATTTTCGTTGGGCGGGGCTTTGTTCTGGCGCGCTGTGCAGTTGTACCGCTTGTCAATACGGCTGCTTGTTCACTTGTTCCATAGTTTACACAAGTGATTTGCAACACGCAGGTTCGCTTTATCTTTGGTCAGTGGGGACAGGTAGGAGCCTTTATTAAGGACACGTTATTATTAAAAAAAAAAAGAAGAAGGAAATAAATAAAGTTAAGATTTTCCACTTTTTTTCATTATTTCAGTATTGCTGACCAAGCTTGCTTTTTTCTGTTCAGGTTATCATAATGGATGATCTTGAGCAAACTACTTGTCTTATGTGTTGAATGCCATTGTGGAACCCCCAGTTACACTTTCTCCCCCTGTATTAACAGGGCATTAGAGTGTAGAGAGAAAATTTTCTTTAATAAAGATCTGTCTAATGATGGTCCTCAGACTGATGAGTCTCAGGGTATGCTGCAACTTTCTCCCAAAGTGTCACAGCCTTTATTTCCCAGGCAAGTAACGCCATGTTCTTCCACGGCGTCTGCGTCATTTACTCTGCAGGATATGGCTGCAGTTATGTCCTCTACTCTTACAGAAGTCTTATCTAAGTTGCCGGTGTTACAGGGCAAACGTAGTAGGAAAGAGACCCAGGTGGGTCATACAACTTCTGATTCTTTGATGGCAATCTCTGATGTACCCTCCCAGGGCTCTGAAGGAGGGGGTAGGGAGGCTCTGTCTGAAGGGGAGCTATCTGATTCAAGTAGTGCTTTACCCCAGACAGATTCGGACGTGATGTTCTTCAGATTTAAGCTTGAACACCTCCGTCTGTTACTAAGGGAGGTTTTGGTGAATCTGGACGACTGTGACTCTATTGTGGTCCCTCCAGAAAAATTGTGTAAGATGGATAAGTATTTAGAGACGTTTTTCCAGTTCCTAAGAGAATTTCAGAAATTATTACTAGGGAATGGGAAAGACCGGGTATCCCGTTTTCACCTTCCCCTATTTTTAGGAAAATGTACCCTATACCTGACTCTGTTCGGGATTCTTGGCAGACGGTCCCTAAGGTGGAGGGGGCTATTTCTACCCTGGCTAAACGTACAACTATCCCTATTGAGGACAGTTGCGCTTTCAAAGACCCTATGGATAAAAAATTGGAGGGTCTTCTAAAAAAGTTATTTGTTCACCAAGGGTTTCTTTTACAACCAACGGCCTGCATTGTACCAGTCACAACTGCAGCTGCTTTTTGGTTTGACGCCTTAGAGGAGTCTCTTAAGACTGAGACTTCTTTAGAGGAAATAATGGATAGAATTAAGGCCCTTAAGCTGGCAAATTCTTTTGTAACGGATGCTGCCTTTCAGATAGCCAAATTGGCAGCTAAAAATGCAGGATTTGCTATTTTAGCGCACAGAGCCTTATGGTTAAAATCTTGGTCTGCGGATGTGTCCTCTAAATCTAAGCTTTTGGCTATTCCTTTCAAGGGGAAGACTGTATTCGGGCTTGACTTGAAAGAGATCATTTCTGATATTACGGGAGGTAAAGGTCATCTCCTACCTCAGGATAAAGCGTCTAAACAGAGGGGTAGACAGAGTAATTTTCGTTCCTTTTGAAATTTCAAGGGTGTCCCCTCTTCCTCTTCCACTAAGCAGGAAGGGAACTTTGCACAATCCAAGCCTGTCTGGAGACCCAATAAGATTTGGAATAAGGGTAAACAACCCAAGAAGCCCACTGCTGCTCCCAAGACAGCATGAAGGGGTAGTCCTCGATCCGGGACCGGATCTAGTAGGGGGCAGACTTTCTCTCTTTGTCCAGGCTCCATGGACACTGGAAATTGTGTCTCAAGGGTATCAGTTGGAGTTCAAAAATTCCTTCCCAAGGGGAAGGTTTCTTCTTTCATGATTGTCTGTAGACCAGATAAAAAGAGAGGTGTTCTTACGTTGTGTAAGAGAACTCTCCACTATGGGAGTAATCTGTCCTGTTCCAAAACAAGAGCAAGGACAGGGATTTTAATCAAACCTTTTTGTGGTTCCCAAAAAAGAGGGAACGTTTCGACCCATTTTAGACCTCAAGAGTCTAAACAAGTTTCTCAGAGTCCCATCTTTCAAAATGTAGACGATTCGGACAATTCTTCCATTAATCCTGGAGGGTCAATATATGACTACCGTGGACTTAAAGAATGCATATCTTCATATTCCTATCCACAAAGATAATCACCAGTTCCTAAGGTTTGCCTTCCTGGACAGACATTTTTAGTTGCGTGGCTCTACTTTTCGGGCTGGCCGCGGCACCCAGGATCTTCACGAAGATTCTAGGGTCTCTCCTGGCGGTTCTCAGACCACGGGCATTGCAGTGGCACCTTATCTGGACGATATTCTGATCCAGGCGCCGTCTTATCAGCTGACAAAGTCTCATACCGACATAGTTCTGTCCTTTCTAAGGACTCACGGGTGGAAGGTGAATCTAGAAAAGAGTTCACTAATTCCACAGACAAGGGTTCCTTTCCTGGGAACTCTAATAGATTCTATAGCAATGAAGATTTTCTTGACGGAAGTCAGAAAATTAAAGATTCTGAATACATGCCGAACCCTTCAGTCCAATCCTCGGCCAACAGTGGCTCAGTACATGGAGGTAATTGAGTTGATGGTGGCGGCAATGGACATCATTCCTTTTGCTCATTTTCATCTCAGACCGCTACAGCTGAGCATGCTCAAGCAGTGGAATGGAGATTATGCAGTTTTGTCTCCTCAGATAGATCTGGATCAGGAGACAAGAGACTCTCTTCTCTGGTGGTTGTCGCAGGATCATCTGTCCCAAGGGATGTGCTTTTACAGACCCTCATGAGTGATAGTGACAATGGATGCCAGACTTCTAGGATGGGGAGCAGTCTGGAAGTCCCTGAAGGCTCAGGGTGTGTGGACTCGAGTCTCTACTTCCAATCAATATTCTGGAATTGAGAGCAATATTGAACGCGCTTCA
This sequence comes from Bombina bombina, assembly GCF_027579735.1. Taxonomy (NCBI): domain Eukaryota; kingdom Metazoa; phylum Chordata; class Amphibia; order Anura; family Bombinatoridae; genus Bombina; species Bombina bombina. The sequence continues at coordinate 373,829,514 of NC_069500.1, forward strand.
GACCTGGCCTCAGTTGGCTTTGGCCAAATTCATCCGATTTCAGTCGGACAACATCACGACTGTGGCTTATATCAATCATCAGGGAGGAACAAGGAGTTCCTTAGCGATGACAGAAGTGTCCAAGATAATTAGGTGGGCGGATGCTCACTCTTGTTACCTGTCAGCAGGAGTGGACAACTGGGAGGCAGATTTTTTGAGCAGACAGACGTTTCATCTGGGGGAGTGGGAACTCCACCCAGAGGTAGTGGTCTTTGCTACTCTTATTCTTAGGTGGGCAGACCAGATTTGGATGTGAATGCAAAGCTGTGAAATAAATGTGATAAAGAAATAAACGTGACAAGTGATTTGTAAAGTATACTTGAGTGTAAACTAAATACTTAAAAAGTTCATATAAGGATATGTATGTTCTTCCACAATCTTCACGCTTCTATTTTCTTTTGATCCTCATATGAAAAGAAAGAAATGCCACATAGCGTAATTCTGTAACCTTTTCAAATGCAGAATGCGTGTGTACAAATGCTTACTCACATGAGATGGAGCTATAGCCAAGCTCAGGTTTGTGCGCACACCCAATGTTATACTGTTGGGTAAACAGTTGCTTGAACCGGATATTTGAATAAAATAGATTTATTTAAAATATAAGTATAAAAAGCGCCACAAGAGCTGCAGAAATCACCAAATACAATGGGATCGGCAATACAATCAAGTAATTGCTCAAATTGAGCTTATACACAATGCTAGAGACCGTGGTAAGGAGTGCAGAAACTTAACCACACAACCTCCCCCTTAAGAGTCCAGCATATGTTGCTCTCCTCGCTGGTGTGCAGATTCTTGGAAGGACGCCAAAGAACAAGAAACAATGTATCCGACGTACGTTTCGCAAAAGAGCTTTTTCAAGGAATGGTGTGCGCATGTCTGAAAGTCCTATTTGAATGTTTTAGGTTTAAGCCGGATATCCGGTATTAAGTCCTCCATTTTGGAAGTGGGCATAGTCATGATTAATCTTCCTTAGACTGCCGATATTTCAACACAAAAATTCTAGACTATATATATACACGTTAAGGAAAATATTGGTTTACGCAAATCTTCATTAAAAACGTCCTGAACTTATTTTGATAAAGCGACAGCTGCCAACATGTCTACTACATAGCATATCGGTTAATGCCTTTTATGGATTATTGTGTAACATATCAACTTAAATCACATTTGTCGCTCACCGCTACTCCAATATTCCATACCCATAACAGGAATATACATGCTTATATTTATCAAAACAGGTCTTATCATTTAAGAAGTATCGTCATGATATATATACGTGGATAATCTCCTACACACAATATTCTTTGATAACGTTCTCAAGTTTCATTAAACGTTGTCCATTATAATTTGAGACACAAAATTTATCATGATATCAGTGGTTCCTTATCTTTTGTGATTATTTCAAATCTACCTATAAATAGATGAATAGAGATGTCTTGAATTAGTGAGATGATTTCACGAGGATGGAAGCTGAGTTATATCTTTATAAGAAATGATGTAGCTCAAAATCTTTGTTAAGGCCGTTCGGTATGAAACTATCCATAATGTGGATCCATTTCATCTCAAGACGACCCAATTGATTCTGTACATCTCCTCCTCTCCAACTACACTCTATCTTCCTGATACCTGATTCCTGAATGCAAAGCTCCCAAAGTACGGATCTAGGTCCAGGGATCCTCAGGCCGAACTGATAGATGCCTTGGCAGTGCTTTGGTCGTTCAGCCTAGCTTATGTGTTTGCACCGTTTGCGCTTCTTTCCCGGGTGATTGCACAGATCAAACAGGAGAAAGCTTCGGTGATTCTAATCGCTCCTGCGTGGCCCCGTAGGACTTGGTATGCCGATCTGGTGGACATGTCTTCTCTGCCACCGTGGAAGCTTCCATTGAGGCAGGACCTTCTCATTCAGGGACCTTTCCATCATCCGAACCTAATTTCTCTGCAGCTGACTCTTGGAGAGTGATTTTATATAAGCAAGGGTTCTCTGATTCGGTAATTGATACCTTAATTCAGGCACGCAAGCCTGTTACTAGAAAAATTTACCATAAGATTTGGCGTAAATATCTTTATTGGTGTGAATCCAAGGGCTACTCATGGAGTAGGGTTAGGATTCCCAGGATTTTATCTTTTCTCCAGGAAGGATTGAAGAAAGGATTGTCGGCAAGTTCCTTAAAGGGACAGATTTCTGCTCTGTCTATTTTGCTACATAAACGTCTGACAGATGTTCCAGATGTTCAATCTTTTTGTCAGGCCCTGACTAGAATCAGGCCTGTGTTTAGACCGATTGCTCCTCCTTGGAGTTTGAATTTAGTTCTTAATGGTTTTCAAGGGGTTCCGTTTGAACCTATGCATTCCATAGATATTAAGTTGTTATCTTGGAAAGTTTTATTTTTGGTTGCTATTTCTTCTGCTCGCAGAGTTTCTGAGCTTTTGGCATTACAATGTGATTCTCCTTATCTTATTTTTCATTCTGATAAGGTGGTGTTACGTACCAAACTTGGTTTTCTTCCTAAGGTTTTTTCTAACAAGAATATTAATCAGGAAATTGTTGTTCCTTCATTATGTCCTAACCCTTCTTCTAAGAAGGAGTGTAGGTTACATAACTTGGACGTAGTTCGTGCCTTAAAGTTTTACTTGCAGGCGACTAAAGATTTTCGTCAAACATCTTCATTGTTTGTGGTTTTTGCTGGGAAACGTAGGGGTCAGAAAGCTACGGTTACTCTCTTTCTTTTTGGCTGAGGAGTATCATCCGTCTTGCTTATGAGACTGCTGGACAGCAACCTCCAGAACGAATTACGGCTCATTCTACTAGGGCTGTGGCTTCCTCATGGGCATTTAAAAATGATGCTTCTGTTGAACAGATTTGCAAGGCTGCAACTTGGTCGTCTCTTCATACTTTTCCCAAATTTTACAAATTTGATACTTTTGCCTCGTCTGAGGCGGTTTTTGGGAGAAAGGTTCTTCAAGCAGTGGTGCCTTCTGTTTAGGTTCCTGTCTTGTCCCTCCCTTTTCATCCCTGTCCTATAGCTTTGGCATTGTATCCCATAAGGATGAAATCCGTGGACTCGTCATATCTTGTAAAAGAAAAGGAAATTTATTCTTACCTGATAAATGTATTTCTTTTACGATATGACGAGTCCATGGCCCTCCCTGTCTAGAGACAGTTTTTTATTTTTGTTAAACTTCAGTCACCTCTGCTCCTTGGCTTTTCCTTTCTCTTCCTAACTTCGGTCGAATGACTGGAGTGGGAGGGAAGGGAGGAGCTATATATGCAGCTCTGCTGTGGAGCTCTTTGCCTCCTCCTGCTGACCAGGAGGCGATATCCCATAAGTAAGGATGAAATCCGTGGACTCGTCATATCGTAAAAGAAATAAATTTATCAGGTAAGCATAAATTTCCTTTTTTCGGCCAATTCTGGACCTAAAGTGCTTAAACAAGTTTCTGAGTGTTCCCTCTTTCAAGATGGAGATTATACGGTCAATTCTTGAGGTTTGCTTTTCTGGACCCTCATTTCCAGTTCCTAGCTCTTCCTTTTGGCCTAGCTACTGCTCTAAGGATATTTACAAAAGGTTCTGGGGGCTCTTCTAGCCGTTGCCAGAACACAAGGTATTGCAGTAGCACCTTACCTGGACAATATCTTGGTACAGGCACCATCTTTTTGCCTAGCGAAAGTCCCTTCTCAATCTTCTTCGATCACATGGATGGAAGATAAACTTGGAAAAGAGTTCTCTTGCTCCAAGTACAAGGGTGCATTTTCTGGGAACTATAATAGACTCTGTATCCATGAGAATATTCTTCACGGGACTTTAAATAAGGGTAGGGGGTTGAGCAGGGACAAATAGAGGGGTTTGTAGCACTCTTATTCCTTATAAAGTAATGCCATGTATCGAAACCATGGATAAAGTAATATTTTAGGGTAATAAAAACAAAAGTTTAATTGGTTAATTTAAAAAACAAGTACAGACCACACAGCCCACTTACCTGTACTTGTGGTCTGTACTTGTTGTTTTTTAAATTAACCAATTAAACTTTTGTTTTTATTACCCTAAAATATTACTTTATCCATGGTTTCGATACATGGCATTACTTTATAAGGAATAAAAGTGCTACAAACCCCTCTATTTGTCCCTGCTCAACCCCCTACCCTTATTTAAAGTCTAATAAACTAGGGGTAGCACCAAGGCCACCTATACCTTTTGATATTCCTTTATTAACAAACACAGTGCTGGTTTTGTGCTTTCTTTTTTAAATATTCTTCACAGATCAAAGACGTTGCAAGCTAACTTCGGCATGTCTTGCCCTCCAGGCCTCCTCGAGACCCTCAGTGGCTCAGTGTATGGAGGTAATCAGACTCATAGTGTCCTACATGGACATCATTCCTTTCCTCATTCCCAGATTTCATCTCAGACCCTTACAACTATGCATGCTGAGACAATGGAACAGCGACCATTCAGATCTCAGCACATTGTGCTGGACAGCCTTTCGAGAGACTCACTCTCCTGGTGGCTCTGTCCAGATCATCTGTCCCAAGGCATGTGCTTTTTTGAGACCGTCCTGGGAGATTGTGACTTCAGACGCAAGCCTTTCCGGCTGGGAAGTCATTTGGGGTGCCAAGAAAGCAAAAGGTCTGTGGGCTCAGGAGGAGTCCTCCCTTCTGATCAATATTTTGGAACTCCGGGCAAACTTCAATGCCTTGAGGGCTTTGCCTCTTCTGGGTTCGTCCCAGTTTATCAGATTCCAATCAGACAATATAAACTCGGTTGCCTATATTAACCATCAGGGGGGAATGAGAAGTTCCTTGGCAATGAGAGAAGTATCTCAGATACTAGAGTGGGCGGAGACTCACAAATGTATGCTGTCAGCGATCCACATTCCGGGTGTGGATAACTGTGAAGTGGACTTCCTCAGCAGGCAATCCTTTCACCCAGGGGAATGGTCTCTTCATCCCAAGGTGTTTGCAGAGATATGCAGCAAGTGGGGGGGGACGCTGGATATAGATCTCGCCTCAATACCAAGCTACCCAGGTACAGATTGAGGGATCCTCAGGTGGAACTGATAGATGCCTTATCAGTACCATGGAGGTTCAAACTCATATATCTTTTTCCTCCATTACCGTTTCTTCCTCGTGTGGTGGCTCGCATCAGTGATTGATTGCTCCGTCGTGGCCGCGAAGGACGTGGTTTGGGGATCTGGTGGGAATGTCCTCATCTCCTCAGTGGAGGTTACCTTGTCGCAGAGATCTGCTGATACAGGGTCCCTTCGTTCATCAAAATCTAAATTCTCTGAGGCTAACTGCGTGGAGATTGAAGAGAGGGTTCCCTGAGAGTATTATCGACACTCTGGTTCAGGCTCGTAATCCAGTTACTCATCATATCTACCATAAAGTGTGGAGGACTTATTTCTGCTAGTGTGGAGAGCTTGGTTTTTCTTGGCATAAGGTTAAAGTTGCCAGAATGTTAGCTTTCCTCCAGGATGGACTGGAGAAGGGTTTATCTGCTAGTTCCCTGAAGGGACAGATATCGGCCCCGTTGATGTTACTGCACAAAAGATTGGCTGATCTTCCGGATGTGCAGTCCTTTTGTTAAGGCTCTGGCTAGGATCAGACCCGTGTTTAGATCTGGGACTCCGCCTTAGAGCCTCAATCTTGTTCTTAGTGTTTTGCAGCAGGCTCCGTTTGAGCCTATGCATACTGTTGACATTAAATTGTTTCTGAGATTTCTGCTTTGCAATGTGATCCCCCTTATCTTTTTTTTCATGCTAAGGCGATTTTACGCAGTAAACTAGGGTTCCTCCCTAAGGTGGTGTCGAATAATAACATTAATCAAGAAATTGTTGTTCCTTCCTTGTGTCCTAATCCTTCTTCAGCGAAGGAACGTTTGCTTCATACTCTAGATGTGGTTCGTGCCTTGAAGTTCTATCTTCAGGCTACTAAGGCTGAAGCAGCTTTCAGGACAAAAGTTTTGCAGGCTGTGGTGCCCTCAGAATAGGGTCTGTCTCTTTTTTTCTATTCCCTACCTCTGCAGCTTGGGCATAGTTTTCCCAACAGTAAGGAATGAAGTCGTGGACTGTCCCTGCCTTATGGAAGGAAAACATAATTTATGCTTTCCAGATAAATTCCTTTCCTTCCTGGCAGGGAGAGTACATGACCCCGCCCGTACTTTATTTTTTTGATGGGCGGCTCCCTTTTTACATTATTTCTTCTGGCACCTTTTATACCCTGATGTTTCTCCTACTTTTCCTTGTTCTCTCGGCAGAATGACTGTGGGATAGGGGAAGTAGGAGGGATATTTAAGCCTTTGGCTGGGGTGTCTGCCTCCTCCTGGTGGCCAGGTGTTGTATTTCCCAACAGTAAGGAATAAAGTCATGGACTCTCCCTGCCAGGAAGGAAAGGAATTTATCTGGTAAGCATTAATTATGTTTTTTCTTCTGTGCTCTCCATTGACTTCTACAGGGACAAAACGTTAACTAGATCCTTTTGGATGTTGCACGTCAGATTTCGGTCATGCAAACTTTTTACTTTCAACGTAAAATGTGCGCAATCCAACGCTTGCCAAGTGATTACTCCTAATGAAGTTTACGTTTGAGCGGGAGCACTAAATAACTCTCCACTTGTAATCTAGCCAAAAACAAATGCTAGATATAATGCATTCAAAGCAAATAATAGCCTGAGAACAATAATCAGTTTTTCTCTTATTATATTAAAGGCACATGGAGCCCAACATGTTTCTTTCATGATTCAAAAAGAACATACAATTTAAAATAATTGTTCGCTTTACTTTTATTATAAAATTTGATCCATTCCTTTGGAACCCTTTGTTGAAGGAGCAACAATACAGTATTGGGAACTAGATGTCATCACGTGAGCTAATGACTGAGGCATATGCATGCAGCCACCAATCAGCAGCTAGCTCTCAGTAGTGCAATGCTGCTCTTGAGACTACCTAGGTATACTTTTTAACAATGGATAAAAACAGAATTAAGCAATATAGATAATTGAAGTAAATTGGAAAGTTATTTAAAAATGCATGCTCTGAATCTTGAAATAAAACATTTGGGGTTTATGTCCTTTTTTAAAATGTTGAAGTAGTTTTATAAAGTAATGATTGCTGCCATGTTGTAGCCTAGGTTTACCTTATCAAATCTTTTCTGCTAATCTTGTTCCACTAAAGTGTGCTAACAATCGGCTAGATTTAGAGTTCTGCGTTAGGGTTAAAAAGCAGCGTTAAGGGGTCCTAACGCTGCTTTTTAACGCCCGCTGGTATTTAGAGTCAGGCAGGAAAGGGTCTAACGCTCACTTTCTTTCCGTGACTCGAGGCTACCGCAAATCCCCTTACGTCAATTGCGTATCCTATCTTTTCTATGGGATTTGCCTAACGCTGGTATTAGGAGTCTTGAAAGAAGTGAGTGGTACAGCCTCTACCGCCAAGACTCCAACCGCAAAAAAAAGTCAGTAGTTAAGAGTTTTATGGGCTAACGTCGGAACATAAAGCTCTTAACTACTGTGCTATAAAGTACACTAACACCCATAAACTACCTATGAATCCCTAAACCGAGGCCCCCCCACATCGCAAACCCTATAATAATTTTTTTTAACCCCTAATCTTCCAACCGGACATCGCCGCCACCTACATTATAGCTATGAACCCCTAATCTGCTGCCCCTAACATCGCCGACACCTATATTATATTTATTACCCCCTAATCTGCCCCCCCCAACGTCGCCGTCACCTACCTACACTTATTAACCCCTAATCTGCCGACTGGACATTGCCGCCACTATAATAAATGTATTAACCCCTAAACCACCGCACTCCCGCCTCGCAAACACTATAATGATTTTTATTAACCCCTAATCTGCCCTCCCTAACATCGTCGCCACCTACCTACAATTATTAACCCCTAATCTTCTTTAGGTCCAGAATTCACAAGCAGTGAATATCACTCATTTGGGCCATAGTGTCATACGGACTGACCCGTTAAAACTAGGAGGTAAATAATAAATGCAACCAACTTGGATCTTGGTGTAGTTTTGCTATGGGGCCTTGGGTTTCTTTAGTTATGCCTCAGACTGGTCAAGTAGTAGCCTCTCAACAATGAGCATTCGTCCCCTGCTCTTCAAATACTGACTGTTCATTAAGTTTTATTACTAATATCTAATCATGAACACAGACCAGCAGGTTAATGCTTCCATATCACAGTACCTACCTCCATCCCTGTACAATTGCAGGGCCTGTATGTGTATCCTTATGTGCACCATGCTGTTGCATTGTTCATACTAATGATAATTAACACTACACACACAGATGCCAACGTGTATATTGTTAAATATAATATAATTCCTCTATATATGTAGAAATACTAATTTGCATAGACATATCCTCATCATCTCTGAGTAGTTTCTGCTTTAACTTCTTACTTTTCCAACCCTAACTACTTTCGTATAATTGAATGATCTAGTGCCACTTATTGATACCTTCTATTCCAGTCAGAGCCTATTTTTAAAGAGATTATATTATGCATTTGTGAGTTTTTTTGAAAATTAATTCTGGTCGTCAATCGTCACGCCCCCTTGACCATGCCCCTGACCACACACCCACTGGCACTGCGCCAGGTGGTCCCAGTTTCGCCTCAGAAAAGTATGGTAAGCCTAATTTTACATATGTTTGTAAAATCACAGTATAATTTAAGAACTACTTGAAAATTCTAGGGATAATTTCTCTGGTTTTATGACAAAATATTCCCCCACTTTAATTTCTCCTATGTTGCCCCATTTTCTATTGATACCAATTAATACAAAAGAACCCAGTGGGAGCAAAAACCTTATAGGAAAAATTCAACCCACCGTCCCTTTGGAATAAATCCCTTGGCGACTTGAGCTCTTCTGTACTTTCCTAGGACTGTCAACTGCTAACCTAAATTTTATTAGACATGTGCGGTTCGTTTCGGATTAATTCGGAAATTCGGTAAATTCGGTAAATTCGGAGATTCGGATCGATTCGATACTTCCGAATCTACCGAATGAATCCGAAATAGCTGCCGTATCTCCGAATAAATCCGAATTAGCTCGTTAAAATTCGGCATTTCCCCATAGGAAACAATGGGAGTTTCGGCTGAAAAAAAACTAACACCGCAGCCCCATTGTTTCCTATGGGGAAACACTAAGTCTGCACCTAACACCCTAACATGTACCCCGAGTCTCTAAACACCCCTAATCTAACACTTATTAACCCCTAATCTGCCGCCCCCGCTATCGCTGACACCTGCATTATTTTATTAACCCCTAATCTGCCGACCGAATATCGCCGCCACCTACATTATAACTATTAACCCCTAATCTGCTGTCCCTAACACCGCCGACCCCTACATTATAGTTATTAACCCCTAATCTGCCCCCCCCAACGTCGCCGCAATCTAACTACAAGTATTAACCCCTAATCTGCCGACCGAATATCGGCGCCGCCTACATTATAGCTATTAACCCCTAATCTGCTGTCCCTAACACCGCCGACCCCTACATTATAGTTATTAACCCCTAATCTGCCCCCCCAACGTCGCCGCAATCTAACTACAAGTATTAACCCCTAATCTGCCGACCCGATATCGCCGCCGCCTACATTATAGCTATTAACCCCTAATCTGCTGTACCTAACATCGCCGACCCCTACATTATAGTTATTAACCCCTAATCTGCCTCCCCCAACGTCGCCACAATCTAACTACAAGTATTAACCCCTAATCTGCCGACCGCAAATCGCTGCAACTATAATAAATGTATTAACCCCTAAACCGCCGCACTCCCGCCTCGCAAACACTATAATACATTTTATTAACCCCTAATCTGCCCTCCCTAACATCGCCGCCACCTACCTACAATTATTAACCCCTAATCTCCCGCCCCCAACGTCGCCGCTACTATAATAAGGTTATTAACCCCTAAACCTAAGTCTAACCCTAACACTAACACCCCCTAACTTAAATATAATTTAAATAAAATGAAATAAATTTACTATAGTTAAATAAATGAATCCTATTTAAAACTAAAGACTTACCTGTAAAATAAACCCTAAGATAGCTGCAATATAACTAATAGTTACATTGTAGCTATTTTAGGATTTATTTTTATTTTACAGGCAACTTTGTATTTATTTTAACTAGGTACAATAGTTATTAAATAGTTAATAACTATTTAATAACTACCTAGCTAAAATAAATACAAATTTACCTGTAAAATAAATCCTAACCTAAGTTACAATTACACCTAACACTACACTATACTTTAATAAATTATTCCTATTTAAAACTAAATACTTACCTGTAAAATAAACCCTAAGATAGCTGCAATATAACTAATAGTTACATTGTAGCTATTTTAGCATTTATATTTATTTTACAGGCAACTTTGTATTTATTTTAACTAGGTACAATAGCTATTAAATAGTTATTGACTAATTAATAGCTACCTAGTTAAAATAATTACAAAATTACCTGTAAAATAAATCCTAACCTAAGTTACAATAAAACCTAACACTACACTATCATTAAATAAATTAACTACAAGTACCTACAATTATCTACAATTAAATAAACTTGCCCCGCTTGGATGAAGACTTCTGCCGGTCTGGATGTCCTCTTCTGCCCAATCGGATGAAGACTTCGGCCCGCTGGGTGAAGACACGGTAGAGAGATCTTCAGGGGGGTAGTGTTAGGTTTATTTAAGGGGGGTTTGGGTTAGAGTAGGGGTATGTGGGTGGTGGGTTGTAATGTGGGGGGGGGGTATTGTGTTTTTTTTTACAGGCAAAAGAGCTGTTTTCTTTGGGGCATGCCCCGCAAAAGGCCCTGTTCAGGGCTGGTAAGGTAATAGAGCTGATTACTTTTGTAATTTAGTATAGGGTAGGGCATTTTTTTATTTTGGGGGGCTTTGTTATTTTATTAGGGGGCTTAGATTAGGTGTAATTAGTTTAAAATTCTTGTAATTTTTTTTATTTTTTGTAATTTAGTGTTTGTTTTTTTGTACTTTAGTTTAGTTTATTTCATTGTATTTAATTGTAGGTACTTGTAGTTAATTTATTTAATGATAGTGTAGTGTTAGGTTTAATAGTAACTTAGGTTAGGATTTATTTTACAGGTAATTTTGTAATTATTTTAACTAGGTAGCTATTAAACAGTAAATATCTATTTAATAGCTATTGTACCTAGTTAAAATAAATACAAAGTTGCCTGTAAAATAAATATAAATGCTAAAATAGCTACAATGTAACTATTAGTTATATTGTAGCTATATTAGGGTTTATTTTACAGGTAAGTATTTAGTTTTATATAGGATTAATTTATTTAGTTAATTTAATGACAGTGTAGTGTTTGGTGTAATTGTAACTTAGGTTAGGGTTTATTTTACAGGTAAATTTGTATTTATTTTAGCTAGGTAGTTATTAAATAGTTATTAACTATTTAATAGCTATTGTACCTAGTTAAAATAAATACAAAGTTGCCTGTAAAATAAATATAAATCCTAAAATAGCTACAATGTAACTATTAGTTATATTGTAGCTATATTAATAGCTAGTAGGGGGCTTAGATTAGGTGTAATTAGTTTAAAATTATTGTAATATTTTATTATTCTTGCTAATTTAGTGTTTGTTTGTTTTTTTGTACTTTTCTGATGGATGGAAGACCTCTTCTTGCCCCGCTTGGATGAAGACTTCTGCCGGTCTGGATGTCCTCTTCTGCCCCATCGGATGAAGACTTCGGCCCGGCTGGGTGAACACGACTCAAGGTAGGGAGATCTTCAGGGGGGTAGTGTTAGGTTTATTTAAGGGGGGTTTGGGTTAGAGTAGGGGTATGTGGGTGGTGGGTTGTAATGTGGGGGGGGGGTATTGTGTTTTTTTTTACAGGCAAAAGAGCTGTTTTCTTTGGGGCATGCCCCGCAAAAGGCCCTGTTCAGGGCTGGTAAGGTAATAGAGCTGTTAACTTTTGTAATTTAGTATAGGGTAGGGCATTTTTTTTTATTTTGGGGGGCTTTGTTATTTTATTAGGGGGCTTAGATTAGGTGTAATTAGTTTAAAATTCTTGTAATATTTTTTTATTTTTTGTAATTTAGTGGGGGGTTTTTGTACTTTAGTTTAGTTTTTTTAATTGTATTTAATTGTAGGTACTTGTAGTTAATTTATTTAATGATAGTGTAGTGTTAGGTTTAATTGTAACTTAGGTTAGGATTTATTTTACAGGTAATTTTGTAATTATTTTAACTAGGTAGCTATTAAATAGTCAATATCTATTTAATAGCTATTGAACCTAGTTAAAATAAATACAAAGTTGCCTGTACAATAAATATAAATGCTAAAATAGCTACAATGTAACTATTAGTTATATTGCAGCTATATTAGGGTTTATTTTACAGGTAAGTCTTTAGTTTTATATAGGATTCATTTATTTAGTTAATTTAATGATAGTGTAGTGTTAGGTGTAATTGTAACTTAGGTTATGATTTATTTTACAGGTAAATTTGTATTTATTTTAGCTAGGTAGTTATTAAATAGTTATTAACTATTTAATAGCTATTGTACCTAGTTAAAATAAATACAAAGTTGCCTGTAAAATAAATCTAAATCCTAAAATAGCTACAATGTAACTATTAGTTATATTGAAGCTATATTAATAGCTAGTCGGGGGCTTAGATTAGGTGTAATTAGTTTAAAATTATTGTAATATTTTATTATTTTTGGTAATTTAGTGTTTGTTTGTATTTTGGTACTTGTATGATGGATGGAAGACCTCTTCTTGCCCCGCTTGGATGAAGACTTCTGCCGGTCTGGATGTCCTCTTCTGCCCCATCGGATGAAGACTTCGGCCCGGCTGGGTGAACACGACTCAAGGTAGGGAGATCTTCAGGGGGGTAGTGTTAGGTTTATTTAAGGGGGGTTTGGGTTAGAGTAGGGGTATGTGGGTGGTGGGTTGTAATGTGGGGGGGGGGGGATTGTGTTTTTTTTTTACAGGCAAAAGAGCTGTTTTCTTTGGGGCATGCCCCGCAAAGGGCCCTGTTCAGGGCTGGTAAGGTAATAGAGCTGTTAACTTTTGTAATTTAGTATAGGGTAGGGCATTTTTTTTATTTTGGGGGGCTTTGTTATTTTATTAGGGGGCTTAGATTAGGTGTAATTAGTTTAAAATTCTTGTAATATTTTTTTATTTTTTGTAATTTAGTGTTTGTTTTTTTTTGTAATTTAGTGGGGGGTTTTTGTACTTTAGTTTATTTAATTGTAGATAATTGTAGGTACTTGTAGTTAATTTATTTAATGACAGTGTAGTGTTAGGTTTAATTGTAACTTAGGTTAGGATTTATTTTACAGGTAATTTTGTAATTATTTTAACTAGGTAGCTATTAATTAGTCAATAACTATTTAATAGCTTTTGTACCTAGTTAAAATAAATACAAAGTTGCCTGTAAAATAAATATAAATGCTAAAATAGCTACAATGTAACTATTAGTTATATTGCAGCTATCTTAGGGTTTATTTTACAGGTAAGTATTTTGTTTTAAATATGATTCATTTATTTAGTTAATTTAATGATAGTGTAGTGTTAGGTGTAATTGTAACTTAGGTTAGGATTTATTTTACAGGTAAATTTGTATTTATTTTAGCTAGGTAGTTATTAAATAGTTATTAACTATTTAATAACTATTGTACCTAGTTAAAATAAATACAAAGTTGCCTGTAAAATAAAAATAAATCCTAAAATAGCTACAATGTAACTATTAGTTATATTGTAGCTATATTAGGGTTTATTTTACAGGTAAGTCTTTAGTTTTAAATAGGATTCATTTATTTAACTATAGTAAACTTATTTCGTTTTATTTAAATTATATTTAAGTTAGGGGGTGTTAGTGTTAGGGTTAGACTTAGGTTTAGGGGTTAATAACCTTATTATAGTAGCGGCGACGTTGGGGGCGGGAGATTAGGGGTTAATAATTGTAGGTAGGTGGCGGCGATGTTAGGGAGGGCAGATTAGGGGTTAATAAAATGTATTATAGTGTTTGCGAGGCGGGAGTGCGGCGGTTTAGGGGTTAATACATTTATTATAGTGGCGGCGATTTGCGGTCGGCAGATTAGGGTTTAATACTTGTAGTTAGATTGTGGCGACGTTGGGGGGAGGCAGATTAGGGGTTAATAACTATAATGTAGGGGTCGGCGGTGTTAGGGACAGCAGATTAGGGGTTAATAGCTATAATGTAGGCGGCGGCGATATCGGGTCGGCAGATTAGGGGTTAATACTTGTAGTTAGATTGCGGCGACGTTGGGGGGGGCAGATTAGGGGTTAATAACTATAATGTAGGGGTCGGCGGTGTTAGGGACAGCAGATTAGGGGTTAATAGCTATAATGTAGGCGGCGGCGATATCGGGTCGGCAGATTAGGGGTTAATACTTGTAGTTAGATTGCGGCGACGTTGGGGGGGGCAGATTAGGGGTTAATAACTATAATGTAGGGGTCGGCGGTGTTAGGGACAGCAGATTAGGGGTTAATAGCTATAATGTAGGCGGCGGCGATATCGGGTCGGCAGATTAGGGGTTAATACTTGTAGTTAGATTGCGGCGACGTTGGGGGGGGCAGATTAGGGGTTAATAACTATAATGTAGGGGTCGGCGGTGTTAGGGACAGCAGATTAGGGGTTAATAGCTATAATGTAGGCGGCGGCGATATCGGGTCGGCAGATTAGGGGTTAATACTTGTAGTTAGATTGCAGCGACGTTGGGGGAGGCAGATTAGGGGTTAATAACTATAATGTAGGGGTCGGCGGTGTTAGGGACAGCAGATTAGGGGTTAATAGTTATTATGTAGGTGGCGGCGATATCGGGTCGGCAGATTAGGGGTTAATACTTGTAGTTAGATTGCGGCGACATTGGGGGGGGGCAGATTAGGGGTTAATAACTATAATGTAGGGGTCGGCGGTGTTAGGGACAGCAGATTAGGGGTTAATAGCTATAATGTAGGTTGCGGCGATATCCGATCGGCAGATTAGGGGTTAAATAATGTTATTATAGGGTTTGCGATGTGGGGGGGCCTCGGTTTAGTGGTTCATAGGTAGTTTATGGGTGTTAGTGACTTAGTGTACTAAATGGGTGTTAGTGTACTAAAAACATACCGAATTTCGGAACGGAATAGAACCGAATTCAGCCGAATCCGAATAAATCCGAAACGAATTTATTCGGATCCGAATAAATCCGAAACGAATTTATTCAAATTTTGCCAAATCCGATTCGATCCGAAACGAAATTCGAAAAGTCCGAATCGATCCGAACCGAAAACGAACCGAATTTTTTAGCCGTGCACATGTCTAAATTTTATACAATTAATAATAAAAAAAACTAACTATGTCACAAATTTCTCTAAACTGTGAACTATATGTAGTAATGAAAAGAGGCTTAGAATTATCAAATGTATTATGGCCCTGAGGTTTTGTACTATGTGATAGCATTTGTGCTCTATCCATACATGTTACCTCTAATAAAGCCCTATTGATAACCTTTTTAGAGTACCCTCTTTCAAGTAATTGTGTCTTGAGACACTCGCTTTCTTTCTCAAAATCTGTCTCGCTGGAGCAATTACGTTTAACACGTATAAACTGGCCCTTCGCAACCCTGAAGCCTGTATGCTTGGGGTGATTATTACGTGCATGAAGTATTGCATTTGATGCTATATGTTTTTGATATAAACTGGTAGTGATCTGGTCTGTTTCTGCATTCCCCATTAGAGTTAAATCTAGGTATGGAACTTGTTTGCTGTCAGAGTGAGAGGTAAATTGTAAATTCACATTGTTTTGATTAATATATAGTACAAAATCCAACATTTGTTTTTCGGTGCCTGACCAGATGATCAGAAGGTCATCAATGTACCGTTTGTAGGTTTTAATGCAATGTCTGTAGGTGTTACCTTCTCCATAAACGTGGGACAGCTCCCACCAGGCCATAAAGATGTTAACATATGAGGGGGCAAATTTTGCTCCCATTGCGGTCCCACGCTTCTGAAGAAAGTATTCACCCTCAAACTTAAAATAGCACTAAGTCTAACTTATTTTTTCCATAAGAAATGTAAAATTAAATGGTTTCTATTTTAAATTGGTAACACCTTAAGCTAATCAATGCACTGAGCACTGGATTATTTAAGCCCAGAGATTTCCAGTGCATTGATATGTCTATGAGTAAGGCTACTATACAGCCGAAACGCGTAAGACGCTATTTGCTCAGCTGTTCTTATGCTTGACACTTTGTTTTAAGTGTTTTAATATTTTCCATATGTTTCCAAATAAAGCTATCTTTTACGCTGCATAGTACCTTGAAATTCACCTGTTTTTTTGTGCAAAATGATCTTAGTTGCATTAAGTTTTCCTGTCCACTTGTTTCCTTTTTTTTTTTTTGAGTTTTAAATAAGCTTTATTAAGGAAAAATAAACTGCGATACAGAGTGTCATATCATAAAGTGACAATAGAAAAAAATGTACAATTAGTTGCAGGTAGTACAATAGCTAACAGGCGGTTATGCCACAAACGTGACCAAGTGATGGATGGTATGCATTCAGTCTGGATAGGTATTCCCATCATACCTTTGATACTTATAAATAACAAAAATAAAAGGAAAGATATATCAACATAAGTGAAACAGACGGGTTAAAATAAATTATCTAACAACCTATCAATCATTCCAGCTATTGCATAGGGTCAAGTAAAAGAGGGGAAGAGTGTCGGGGGGGGGGGGGGGGTAAAGGAAAAAGGGGGGAGGGGGGGGGGGAAGGTCCACCTGGGCTATAGGGAACTGTAAATTTCAGTCTATTTATCCAGAGTAACTAGTGTGTGGAAGAGAGAGTCCCAGTAGAACTGGATATTATGAAAAACTGACAGAGAGTTGTTTTTATAATATGAGTATTTCTCAATTTCAAGGAGTTCAGATGTGTTGTGTAGCCACTCCTGCACAGTTGGCACCTTTGAAGATTTCCACTTACGAGCGATAAGCAACCTGGCACTGTTTAGGCAATATTGGAGGAGTTTCCATCTAAATTTACACCCCTTGTCTGGTTTATAACTAAATAAAGCTGTGAGAGGGGATAGGTAGAATTGGTCACCTAGAATGAGTTTCAAGTGTTCTGTTATGTCATTCCAGAAAGGGAGCAACTTAGGGCAATGCCACCATATATGGGCCATCGTGCTGGGGGACCCACAACCCCTCCAACAAGTTGCGTTAGTTTTCGGGTAAATTCGTTTGAGCCTATCTGGGGTGAGGTACCAACGGTACAGGATTTTGTGGTTCATTTCTAAAATCCTGGGGGAGGATGAGGATTTGGAGGATTGATAAAATATATTTTCCCATTGTTCATTAGAGACAGGGAGGCCAAGGTCCTCCTGCCAGAGGGTAACATAGGATGAGGGGGGCAAATTAAGGGTAGAATCCAATAACTTTTTAGTAATCGATAGGGCCCCCATGGGTACTATCCCCTCATGACAAAATCTCTCGAAACGAGAGAGTTCCCTCAGGAGGTCTCTCTTCTGGGGTGAGGAGCTCAACAAATGAGACAGCTGCGCATGCTTTAACCAGTGAGAGAAAACCCCCCCTTTAGTATCTTTTAATTGGGATCTGTGTTTCAGTGTTCCCTTGTCAGTCAGGCATGTGAATGGGATTGTATGGTCAATATCTATTTGGCCCGCTTCCGTGGGCAATATCCCCCCACTGAGCTCTGCATTTATTGGTACCGGGGTCAATGGTGAGACATAAGTAGATATTCCCTTATATTGAGTCCCATGTCCGGAAGATATGCGAGTATGTCAGTGATGTCCTGGCAATTGTGGGTCTGCAGTTGTGTTTGATCCAACAGAGCGGACCAATAGAGACAGTGTCTAGTAAGTGTGAGTCGATAGAGGCCCAGGTCTTTGTAGAGGTCGGGTCATGCCATTCCCATACCCTCTGTAAAACAATTGCTTTGTAATATTGGGAAATAATTGGGACCCCATGCCCCCTTCTCCCACAGGCTTAAATAGGACTCTTTTGCTGATGCGGGGCTTAATGCTCCCCCAAATAAAAGTGTTTATTGTCGATTGCAGTTGAGTTAGGTATGATTCAGGTAGATGTATTGGGGCTGCTTGGAGGACATATAAGATCTGGGGGAGGGTGGTCATCTTGACCGATTGGATCCTACCCCACCAGGATATTGGTTTGTTTTGCCATGTGTCAAAGTCTTTCCTAATCTTCTTTAGGAGAGGTAGATAATTATGTTTGAATATTTTATCTACAGATGGAGTTAGGTAGATCCCTAGATATTTAATTTTGTCGTGTAGGAGTCTATATTGGCAAAGGGTCCGAAGGGTCTCGAATTCTCCTCTTCGCATATTGAGGTTAAGGATTTCCGATTTCTGGGTGTTTATTAAAAAGTTTGAGTGCTTGCCAAAAGCCTCAAACTCCTCAAGTAAATGGGGCAGGGATTCAGCTGGCTGGATGAGTAGGGTGAGGACATCGTCCGCGTAGAGAGTGAGTTTATAAGTATTGGTGCCTAATTGTATGCCTGTTATTTTAGGGTTGTTCCTAATATGGGACGCTAATACTTCTATAGAGATGGCAAATAGGAGAGGAGACAGGGGACACCCCTGTCTCGTACCATTTTGTATATTAAAGCAATCTGATAACGTTCCGTTCACTCTAACCTTAGCCGAGGGGAGAGTATATAAGCTAAGGATTCTTTGGATCATGACAGGGCTGAAGCCAAAACCCACTTGTTTCCTTTTATATTGTTTATAGTATCCTTAAGATCAGATAATAGTTTATTTCCGGACATGGAGCAAAAGATGGCAGCTCCTATTTCTTCATTTTTAATACTCTTTGAGATGTCGGCAATGTTCTCCTCTACTAAATTGTGGGCAATGGTGTGTATGTCATCTACATTGTCTCCCAACTTCTCTACAATAAGTGAGTAGGCTACTCCACCTGTTTTCATGGCATGGCCAAAACCATCTGTAAGAGAGTTAATTCTGCTATTAAGTCTTATAGTATCAGATGAGTTCCACACACCTAATCCGGTTCTGACTCCTCCCAAGATTGTTGCTATGGTATCTCGCTTGTCCCTTCTCTTTGTTTCTGTCCACTCATCAATAATCTCCTGTGTCCTTTCTTTGACCCATTTGCGCTGCTGTCTTGAACACCTTAAAGGAATCATGAAATAATTAACATCTAACATTATAGGGTAATATGTCCATCCCACACCACCCAAACCACAGTTTTATGTGTAGGGACTACAATAATAAAAAAACAAAAACAAAACAGGACCAATATATAGTTATATAAACATAAGGCATAGAAAAAAAAGGAAATGTACAGATCCTTATAGGAACTTTATAGTATGACTATTAAAATAATTTTCATCACTCTTCATTTTTTTTTTTGCTACCCACACACTCAATTCCCCAAAATTAATTATCATTTGCTGCCTTTAATTTACACCCATTTTATTTTCCTGACCCAACTATTAGGATTTCCTAGGTGTTAGGATGGATGTATTCTGGAGTAGACTGTCCCTTTAAGTTTAGGCTATTGACAAGCTACGTAAACACAGCCAGCAGATGAAATTACACTCCCAGTGGGATATAAAAGAAAAAAGTAATACAATGTTTTCCATTGTTTTCCCTAAGTATTGGGCTTTGGTTAACAAACAGAAGGTAAGGGAGCAAGTGTGTGTACACAAAGTGCTAAAATAAAGACATCTGATTTTACCTGCAAGCTCAACCCATTTTAATAGGTTGGGGTTTGAAAGAAAAAAGAAAGGAAGGTATTTCATATACACAAATAAACCTGAAAATGCGATTTCTCATGAACTTTCTACTCTGCAGCTTGTATAACAAGTCATTGGAAATACATTAAGGGAAAAACAATTTTATAGTATACTGCACCTTTAATTCCATGTTATGGATGATGCACCATGCAATAAATATATAATTATGTTATAAAAGACAGTAACTGAAAAATTATAGTTTCTTTCATGTAATTAGCAAGAGTCCATGAGCTAGTGACGTATGGGATATACATTCCTACCAGGAGGGGCAAAGTTTCCCAAACCTCAAAATGCCTATAAATACACCCCTCACCACACCCACAAATCAGTTTTACAAACTTTGCCTCCTATGGAGGTGGTGAAGTAAGTTTGTGCTAGATTCTACGTTGATATGCGCTCCGCAGCAGGTTGGAGCCCGGTTTTCCTCTCAGCGTGCAGTGAATGTCAGAGGGATGTGAGGAGAGTATTGCCTATTTGAATTCAATTATCTCCTTCTACGGGGTCTATTTCATAGGTTCTCTGTTATCGGTCGTAGAGATTCATCTCTTACCTCCCTTTTTAGATCGACTATATACTCTTATATATACCATTACCTCTACTGATTCTCGTTTCAGTACTGGTTTGGCTTTCTACTACATGTAGATGAGTGTCCTGGGGTAAGTAAGTCTTATTTTCTGTGACACTCTAAGCTATGGTTGGGCACTTTTATATAAAGTTCTAAATATATGTATTCAAACATTTATTTGCCTTGACTCAGGATGTTCAAACATTCCTTATTTCAGACAGTCAGTTTCATATTTGGGATAATGCATATGAATAAATCAATTTTTTTCTTACCTTAAAATTTGACTTTTTCCCCTGTGGGCTGTTAGGCTTGCGGAGGCTGAAAATGCTTCATTTTATTGCGTCGTTCTTGGCGCAGACTTTTTTGGCGCAAAAAAATGTTCTGTTTCCGGCGTCATACGTGTCGCCGGAAGTTGCGTCATTTTTGACGTTTTTTGCGCCAAAAGTGTCGGCGTTCCGGATGTTGCGTCATTTTTGGCACCAAAAGCATTTAGGCGCCAAATAATGTGGGCGTCTTTTTTGGCGCTAAAAAATATGGGCGTCACTATTGTCTCCACATTATTTAAGTCTCATTATTTATTGCTTCTGGTTGCTAGAAGCTTGTTCACTGGCATTTTTTCCCATTCCTGAAACTGTCATTTAAGGAATTTGATCAATTTTGCTTTATATGTTGTTTTTTCTATTACATATTGCAAGATGTCCCAGATTGACACTGAGTCAGAAGATACTTCTGGAAAAACGCTGCCTGGTGCTGGATCTACCAAAGTTAAGTGTATCTGCTGTAAGCTTATGGTATCTGTTCCTCCAGCTGTTGTTTGTAATGAATGTCATGACAAACTTGTTAATGCAGATAATATTTCCTTTAGTAATGTTACATTACCTGTTGCTGTTCCGTCAACATCTAATACTCAGAGTGTTCCTGTTAACATAAGAGATTTTGTTTCTAAATCCATTAAGAAGGCTATGTCTGTTATTCCTCCTTCTAGTAAACGTAAAAGGTCTTTTAAAACTTCTCATTTTTCAGATGAATTTTTAAATGAACATCATCATTCTGATTCTGATAATGGTTCCTCTGGTTCAGAGGATTCTGTCTCAGAGGTTGATGCTGATAAATCTTCATATTTATTCAAAATGGAATTTATTCGTTCTTTACTTAAAGAAGTTTTAATTGCATTAGAAATAGAGGATTCCGGTCCTCTTGATACTAAATCTAAGCGTTTAAATAAGGTTTTTAAATCTCCTGTAGTTATTCCAGAAGTTTTTCCTGTCCCTGATGCTATTTCTGAAGTAATCTCCAGGAAATGGAATAATTTGGGTAATTCATTTACTCCTTCTAAACGTTTTAAGCAATTATATCCTGTGCCATCTGACAGATTAGAGTTTTGGGACAAAATCCCTAAAGTTGATGGGGCTATCTCTACTCTTGCTAAACGTACTACTATTCCTACGGCAGATAGTACTTCCTTTAAGGATCCTTTAGATAGGAAGATTGAATCCTTTCTAAGAAAAGCTTACTTATGTTCAGGTAATCTTCTTAGACCTGCTATATCTTTAGCGGATGTTGCTGCAGCTTCAACTTTTTGGTTAGAAGCTTTAGCGCAACAAGTAACAGATCATAACTCTCATAGCATTATTAATCTTCTTCAACATGCTAATAACTTTATTTGTGATGCCATCTTTGATATCATTAGAGTTGATGTCAGGTATATGTCTCTAGCTATTTTAGCTAGAAGAGCTTTATGGCTTAAAACTTGGAATGCTGATATGTCTTCTAAGTCAACTTTGCTTTCCCTTTCTTTCCAGGGTAATAAATTATTTGGTTCTCAGTTGGATTCTATTATCTCAACTGTTACTGGAGGGAAAGGAACTTTTTTACCACAGGATAAAAAATCTAAAGGTAAATTTAGGTCTAATAATCGATTTTCGTTCCTTTCGTCACAATAAGGAACAAAAGCCTGATCCTTCACCCACAGGAGGGGTATCAGTTTGGAAACCATCTCCAGTCTGGAATAAATCCAAGCCTTTTAGAAAACCAAAGCCAGCTCCAAAGTCCACATGAAGGTGCGGCCCTCATTCCAGCCCAGCTGGTAGGGGGCAGATTACGTTTTTTCAAAGAAATTTGGATCAATTCAATTCACAATCTTTGGATTCAGAACATTGTTTCAGAAGGGTACAGAATTGGCTTCAAGATAAGGCCTCCTGTAAAGAGATTTTTTCTTTCCCGTGTCCCAGTAAATCCAGCGATAGCTCAAGCATTTCTGAAATGTGTTTCAGATCTAGAGTTGGCTGGAGTAATTATGCCAGTTCCAGTTCTGGAACAGGGGCTGGGTTTTTATTCAAATCTCTTCATTGTACCAAAGAAGGAGAATTCCTTCAGACCAGTTCTAGATCTAAAATTTTTGAATCGTTATGTAAGGATACCAACATTCAAAATGGTAACTATAAGGACTATCCTGCCTTTTGTTCAGTAAGGGCATTATATGTCCACAATAGATTTACAGGATGCATATCTGCATATTCCGATTCATCCAGATCACTATCAGTTTCTGAGATTCTCTTTCCTAGACAAGCATTACAAGTTTGTGGCTCTGCCTTTTGGCCTAGCAACAGCTCCAAGAATTTTTACAAAGGTTCTCGGTGCCCTTCTGTCTGTAATCAGAGAACAGGGTTTTGTGGTATTTCCTTATTTGGACGATATCTTGGTACTTGCTCAGTCTTCACATTTAGCAGAATCTCATACGAATCGACTTGTGTTGTTTCTTCAAAATCATGGTTGGAGGATCAATTTACCGAAAAGTTCATTGATTCCTCAGACAAGGGTAACCTTTTTAAGTTTCCAGATAGATTCAGTGTCCATGACTCTGTCTCTGACAGACAAGAGACGTCTAAAATTGATCTCAGCTTGTCAAAACCTTCAATCACAATCGTTCCCTTCGGTAGCCTTATGCATGGAAATTCTAGGTCTTATGACTGCTGCATCGGACGCGATCCCCTTTGCTCGTTTTCACATGCGACCTCTTCAGCTCTGTATGCTGAACCAGTGGTGCAGGGATTACACAAAGATATCTCAATTAATATCTTTAAAACCGATTGTACGACACTCTGTGACGTGGTGGACAGATCACCATTGTTTAGTTCAGGGGGCTTCTTTTGTTCTTCCGACCTGGACTGTAATTTCAACAGATGCAAGTCTGACAGGTTGGGGAGCTGTTTGGGGGTCTCTGACAGCACAAGGGGTTTGGGAATCTCAGGAGGTGAGATTACCAATCAATATTTTGGAACTCTGTGCAAGTTTCAGAGCTCTTCAGTCATGGCCTCTTCTAAAGAGAGAATCGTTCATTTGTTTTCAGACAGACAATGTCACAACTGTGGCATACATCAATCATCAAGGAGGGACTCACAGTCCTCTGGCTATGAAAGAAGTATCTCAAATACTGGTATGGGCGGAATCCAGCTCCTCTCTAGTTTCTGCGGTTCATATCCCATGTATAGACAATTGGGAAGTGGATTATCTCAACCGCCAAACGTTACATCCGGGCGAATGGTCTCTTCACCCAGAGGTATTTCTTCAGATTGTTCAAATGTGGGGACTTCCAGAAATAGATCTGATGGCTTCTCATCTAAACAAGAAACTTCCCAGGTATCTGTCCAGATCCAGGGATCCTCAGGCGGAAGCAGTGGATGCATTGTCACTTCCTTGGAAGTATCATCCTGCCTATCTCTTTCCGCCTCTAGTTCTTTTTTCCAAGAGTAATCTCCAAGATTCTGAAGGAATGCTCGTTTGTTCTGCTGGTGGCTCCAGCATGGCCTCACAGGTTTTGGTATGCGGATCTTGTCCGGATGGCCTCTTGCCAACCGTGGACTCTTCCGTTAAGACCAGACCTTCTGTCGCAAGGTCCTTTTTTCCATCAGGATCTCAAATCCTTAAATTTAAAGGTATGGAGATTGATTGCTTGATTCTTAGTCAAAGAGGTTTCTCTGACTCTGTGATTAATACTATGTTACAGGCTCGTAAATTTGTATCTAGAAAGATATATTATAGAGTCTGGAAGACTTACATTTCTTGGTGTCTTTCTCATCATTTTTCCTGGCATTCTTTTAGAATTCTGAGAATTTTACAGTTTCTTCAGGATGGTTTGGATAAAGGTTTGTCTGCAAGTTCATTGAAAGGACAAATCTCTGCTCTTTCTGTTCTTTTTCACAGAAGGATTGCTAATCTTCCTGATATTCATTGTTTTGTACAAGCTTTGGTTCGTATAAAACCTGTTATTAAGTCAATTTCTCCTCCTTGGAGTTTGAATTTGGTTCTGGGGGCTCTTCAAGCTCCTCCGTTTGAACCTATGTATTCTTTGGACATTAAATTACTTTCTTGGAAAGTTTTGTTTCTTTTGGCCATCTCTTCTGCTAGAAGAGTTTCTGAATTATCTGCTCTTTCTTGTGAGTCTCCTTTTCTGATTTTTCATCAGGATAAGGCAGTGTTGCGAACTTCTTTTAAATTTTTACCTAAGGTTGTGAATTCTAACAACATTAGTAGAGAAATTGTGGTTCCTTCATTGTGTCCTAATCCTAAGAATTCTAAGAAGAGATCATTGCATTCTTTGGATGTAGTTAGAGCTTTGAAATATTATGTTGAAGCTACTAAGAAATTCCGAAAGACTTCTAGTCTATTTGTTATCTTTTCCCGGTTCTAGGAAAGGTCAGAAGGCCTCTGCCATTTCTTTGGCATCTTGGTTAAAATCTTTAATTCATCATGCTTATGTCGAGTCGGGTAAAACTCCGCCTCAAAGGATTACAGCTCATTCTACTAGGTCAGTTTCTACTTCCTGGGCGTTTAGGAATGAAGCTTCGGTTGATCAGATTTGCAAAGCAGCAACTTGGTCTTCTTTGCATACTTTTACTAAATTCTACCATTTTGATGTGTTTTCTTCTTCTGAAGCAGTTTTTGGTAGAAAAGTACTTCAGGCAGCTGTTTCAGTTTGATTCTTCTGCTTATAATTTCAGTTTTTTTCATTATAAGATTTGAACTTTATTTTGGGTGTGGATTATTTTCAGCGGAATTGGCTGTCTTTATTTTATCCCTCCCTCTCTAGTGACTCTTGCGTGGAAGATCCACATCTTGGGTATTCATTATCCCATACGTCACTAGCTCATGGACTCTTGCTAATTACATGAAAGAAAACATAATTTATGTAAGAACTTACCTGATAAATTCATTTCTTTCATATTAGCAAGAGTCCATGAGGCCCACCCTTTTTGTGGTGGTTTTGATTTTTTTGTATAAAGCACAATTATTCAAATTCCTTATTTTTTATGCTTTCGCACTTTTTTCTTATCACCCCACTTCTTGGCTATGCGTTAAACTGATTTGTGGGTGTGGTGAGGGGTGTATTTATAGGCATTTTGAGGTTTGGGAAACTTTTCCACTCCTGGTAGGAATTTATATCCCATACGTCACTAGCTCATGGACTCTTGCTAATATGAAAGAAATGAATTTATCAGGTAAGTTCTTACATTAATTATGTTTTTACATAACTGCATGGGTGAGATTACATATGCGGCACAGGCTTCAGTGTAACTGCTGAAATCCGAGCCGCCCATAATTTCTCCTCGCACATCGGGGTTTCACATATACGGCGCCAGCAGTTCATAAAGTGCCGTAAGTCGTATAAACTAGCGATGTCCAGAAATTAGCGTAAATACACATTTCTGGAGTCACCAGTGACTTACTGCACTTTAGAAACTGCCGGCGCCTAAGAAAATTTAAAAAATGTCAAAACTCCAGTAAAAGTCTAACATGCCTCCCAAAAATAAACCCAAAGCGTAAAACCCCTATAAACGCCATCAAACCCACATCGGAACTAATAATAAAAGTATAAACCCCTAAACCGACAGCCCCCCCACAACACAATATGCCTAATTAAGCTATAAACCCCTAATCCGCCATTCACCCACATTGCAATCTACCTAATAAAAGTATTAATCCCTAAATCCGCCAACCCCAACATCGCAAACTACCTAATAAATGTATTAATCGCTAATCTGCCATTTACCCACATTACAAAGTCCCTATTAAAGCTATTAACCCCAAATCTGCCATTAACCTACATCACACAGTACCTATTAAAACTATTAACCCCTAATCTGCCAAACCCACATCGCAACAACCCTTATCAATCTATTAACCCCTAATCTGCCAAACCCACACAAATAAAAAATTCTAACATAAAATAATAAACCAAATTATCAAAAATAAAAAAATTAAACCTAATACCTATGAAAATAACCCCCCCAAAATAACCCCCCCCCTAATCTAATGCTAAACTACCAATAGCCCTTAAAAGGGCCTTTTCTACGGCATTGCCCTAAGTTAAACAGCTCTTTTACCTTAAAATATGGGGTACCTTGAATTCCTATTGGCTGATTTGAGTCTTCAAATTCAAATCAACCAATAGGAGAGCTACTAAAATCCTATTGACTGATTTGAACAGCCAATGGGATTTCAGTAGCTCTCATCCTATTGGCTGATTTGAATTTGAAGACTCAATTCAACCAATAGGAATTCAAGGTACCTCATATTTAAATGCGTACCTTGAATTCAATCCTTGTGTGTGACGGTGATCGTAGGAAGAGGATCTCCACGCTCCATGGCTCTGCGGTTGCGGGTCTTCAGTTCCGCCGTCGCCGGTCTTCAGTTCCGAGGTCACCGGTCTTCAGCTCCATCCTCCGCTCCATGCCGGCTTCTTCCTGGAAGAAGATATTGCAGCTTGGAAGAAGACTTCACTGCCGGACTTCAGGAACCGTGAGTAATTTTTTTTTTTAAATTAGGGTGTTAATGGGCCTTTGAAAAAGAGCTGAATGCCCTTTTAAGACCAGTAAAACCACTGAATGCCCTTTTAAGGGCAATGCTCATACAAATGCCCTTTTGGGGGACATGGGTAGTTTAGGATTTTTTAGTGTTATGTTTTTTTATTTTGGGGGTTTGGTGGGTGGGGAGTTTTACTGTTAGAGGGGGAACTTAGTATTTTTTAAAGGTAAAAGAGCATTAAATTAGGGGGTGTTTTTATTTTCATAGGGATTAGGTTTAATTTTTTTAATTTTTGATAATTTCGTTTATTATTTTATGTAATGTTAGCTTTTTTATTTTAATTGTTTATAACTTAGTATTTTTTAATTTAGGTAATTGTGGTGTTAGGTTAGGGGGTTTAGTAATTTAGGCCTAGATTTAGAGTTGGGCGGTAGCCGTCAAAACCAGCGTTAGAGGCTCCTAACGCTGGTTTTTACTGGAGCCAGTCATTAAAGGGTCTAACGCTCACTTTCCAGCCGCGACTTTTCCATACCGCAGATCCCCTTACGTCAATTGCGTATCCTATCTTTTCAATGGGATCTTTCTAACGCCGGTATTTAGAGTCGTGGCTGAAGTGAGCGTTAGAAATCTAACGACAAAACTCCAGCCGCAGAAAAAAGTCAGTAGTTAAGAGCTTTCTGGGCTAACGCTGGTTTATAAAGCTCTTAACTACTGTCCTCTAAAGTACACTAACACCCATAAACTACCTATGTACCCCTAAACCGAGGTCCCCCCACATCGCCGCCACTCTATTAAAATGTTTTAACCCCTAATCTGCCGACCGCACGCCGCTGCCACCTACGTTATCCCTATGAACCCCTAATCTGCTGCCCCTAACACCGCCGACCCCTATATTATATTTATTAACCCCTAATCTGCCCCCCTCACCATCGCCTCCACCTGCCTACACTTATTAACCCCTAATCTGCCGAGCGGACCGCACCGCTACTATAATAAAGTTATTAACCCCTAATCCGCCTCACTCCCACCTCAATAACCCTATAATAAATAGTATTAACCCCTAATCTGCCCTCCCTAACATCGCCGACACCTAACTTCAAGTATTAACCCCTAATCTGCCGATCGGAGCTCACCGCTACTCTAATACATTTTTTAACCTCTAAAGCTAATTCTAACCCTAACCCTAACACCCCCCTAAGTTAAATATAATTTTATTCTAACGAAATAAATTAACTCTTATTAAATAAATTATTCCTATTTAAAGCTAAATACTTACCTGTAAAATAAACCCTAATATAGCTACAATATAAATTATAATTATATTATAGCTATTTTAGGATTAATATTTATTTTACAGGCAACTTTGTATTTATTTTAACCAGGTACAATAGCTATTAAATAGTTAATAACTATTTAATAGCTAAAATAGTTAAAATAATTACAAAATTACCTGTAAAATAAATCCTAACCTAAGTTACAATTAAACCTAACACTACACTATCAATAAATTAATTAAATACAATACCTACAATTATCTATAATTAAACCTAACACTACACTATCAATAAATTAATTAAATAAAATACCTACAAATAAATACAATTAAATAAACTAACTAAAGTACAAAAAAAAAAGAACTAAGTTACATAAAATAAAAAAATATTTACAAACATTAGAAAAATATTACAACAATTGTAAACTAATTACACCTACTCTAAGCCCCCTAATAAAATAACAAAGACCCCCAAAATAAAAAAATGCCCTACCCTATTCTAAATTAAAAAAGTACAAAGGTCTTTTACCTTACCAGCCCTGAAAAGGGCCCTTTGCGGGGCATGCCCCAAATAATTCAGCTCTTTTGCCTGTAAAAAAAAAACATACAATACCCCCCCCAACATTACAACCCACCACCCACATACCCCTAATCTTACCCAAACCCCCCTTAAATAAACCTAACACTAAGCCCCTGAAGATCTCCCTACCTTGTCTTCACCTCACTGGGTTCACCGATCAGTCCAGAAGAGGGTCCGAAGTCTTGATCCAAGCGGCGGCTGAAGAACTCCATCATCGGGCTGAAGTCGGAAGTCCATCATCGGGATGAAGTCTTCTATCAAGCCGCATCTTCAATCTTCTTTCTTCCGGAGCGGAGCGGAGCCATCTTCTTCCAAGCCGACGCCGAACATCCTCTTCAAGCGACGCCTACTCTCCGAATGACGGTTCCTTTAAATGACGTCATCCAAGATGGCGTCCCTCGAATTCCGATTGGCTGATAGGATTCTATCAGCCAATCGGAATTAAGGTAGGAATATTCTGATTGGCTGATGGAATCAGCCAATCAGATTCAAGTTCAATCCGATTGGCTGATCCAATCAGCCAATCAGATTGAGCTTGCATTCTATTGGCTGATCGGAACAGCCAATAGAATGTGAGCTCAATCTGATTGGCTGATCCAATCAGCCAATCGGATTGAACTTGAATCTGATTGGCTGATTCCATCAGCCAATCAGAATATTCCTACCTTAATTCCGATTGTTAGTTCTTAGTTCTTTTTTATTTTTTGTACTTTAGTTAATTTATTTAATTGTATTTATTTGTAGATATTTTATTTAATTAATTTATTGATAGTGTAGTGTTAGGTTTAATTGTAGATAATTGTAGGCATTTTATTTAATTAATTTATTGATAGTGTAGTGTTAGGTTTAATTGTAACTTAGGTTAGGATTTATTTTACAGGTAATTTTGTAATTATTTTAACTATTTTAGCTATTAAATAGTTATTAACTATTTAATAGCTATTGTACCTGGTTAAAATAAATACAAAGTTGCCTGTAAAATAAATATTAATCCTAAAATAGCTACAATATAATTATAATTTATATTGTAGCTATATTAGGGTTTATTTTACAGGTAAGTATTTAGCTTTAAATAGGAATAATTTATTTAATAAGAGTTAATTTATTTTGTTAGATGAAAAATATATTTAACTTAGGGGGGTGTTAGTGTTAGGGTTAGATTTAGCTTTAGGGGTTAATCCATTTATTACAGTAGCGGCGAGATTCGGTCGGCAGATTAAGGGTTAATAATTGAAGTTAGGTGTCTTCGATGTTAGGGAGGGCAGATTAGGGGTTAATACTATTTATTATAGGGTTATTGAGGCGGGAGTGAGGCGGATTAGGGGTTAATAACTTTATTATAGTAGCGGTGCGGTCCGCTCGGCAGATTAGGGGTTAATAAGTGTAGGCAGGTGGAGGCGACGTTGTGGAGGGCAGATTAGGGGTTAATAAATATAATATAGGGGTCGGCGGTGTTAGGGGCAGCAGATTAGGGGTACACAGGGATAATGTAGGTAGCGGCGGTTTACAAAGCGGCAGATTAGGGGTTAAAAAAAATATGCAGGTGTCAGCGATAGCGGGGGCGGCAGATTAGGGGTTAATAAGTGTAAGGTTAGGGGTGTGTAGACTCTGGGTTCATGTTAGGGTGTTAGGTGCAGACTTAGGAAGTGTTTCCCCATAGAAAACAATGGGGCTGCGTTAGGAGCTGAACACTGCTTTTTTGAAGGTGTTAGGTTTTTTTTCAGCTCAAATGGCCCCATTGTTTTCTATGGGGAAATCGTGCACGAGCACGTTTTTGAAGCTGGCCGTGTCCGTAAGCACCGCTGGAATTTAGAGTTGCAGTGGCGTTAAATTATGCTCTACGCTCCCTTTTTGGAGCCTAATGCACTGAAAACCCAGCCATTCTGTGAACTCTAAATACCAGCGGTATTTAAAAGGTGCGGGGGGGAAAAAGCATGCGTAGCTAACGCACCCCTTTGGCCGCCAAGCTCTAAATCTAGCCGTTAATTAGTTATTTGCATTGCATGGGTTTGGCGGTTTAGGGGTTAATATTTTTATTAAGATTATTGCGTTGTGTGGGTTTGGCGGATAAGGGGTTAATAGGTTAATTAGGTTATTGCGTTGGTGGGGGATGGCGGTTTAAGGGTTAATAGTTTGCGATATGGGTGAATGGCGGATTAGGGATTAATAGTTTATTAAGGTATTTTGCGTTGTGGGATGATGTCGGTTTATGAGTTAATAGGATGTTTTGCGATGTGGGGGTTGGCGGATTAGGGGTTAATATAGTTTATTAGTTATTGTGGTAGGGGATGACGGTTGACAGACAGATATTGCGCATGCGTTAGGTGTTAGTTATTTTCAGGAGGTAGATAGATATTGCGCAATCGTTAGGTGTTAGTTACTATTTTTCAGGGGGTTAAGGTGCTCACATACTCAGCGTGTCTTTTTGCGCCTGCCTATGTGTGGCGAGCTGAAAATGGAGTAAAATTTCTCCATTTTCGCCACGTAAGTCCTTGCGCTGAATATGTGATACCGATTTGCGATGTGGTTTTATGTTAGCTTATGGGAGTAAAACCTGCGGGCGACGAGTGAAATATAAGCGCCACATTTATATGCGGTGCTGTATATGTGATACCAAAACCGTGTAAAACATGGCGTCGCCGGCTTTTGCTGGTGACACCGCATATGTAATCTTGCCCCATATGTTTAACTTTTCACAGTTAAAGAAATGCCAGTTTGAAAAAATGTAAATTTTCAGCTACTGACTTTGATAATATATAATTTAAAATATATAATTATGTTAATATTTAAAGGAACAGAAACCCAACTTTTTTCTTCCATTAATCAGATATAGCATACAATTTTAAACAACTTTCAAATTTATTTCTATTATCTTTTTTGTTTTATTATTTAGGTATCATTTGTTGAAAAGCATAGCTAGGTAGGCTCAGCACTTGGGTGCTATTTGCTTATTGGAGGCTTCACAAGTTATATAGGCATTATACAGGAAAATATATGTCATTTAAACATTATATATACATTTAATGCTACTTTAAACTATTAGCTCCTGCGGTACTGATGTGGCACATACCCTGTCTAAAGTGCTTCAGGGAGTCCTGTATCTTGCCTGGGGTTGGGATCTAATGTGACACATATTTGGTCTATGAGGAGCACAGGGGACCATGTATCTGGCCTAGTGCAACTGGTCTGATTTAGTATATATCTAATATAAATGGAGGTGTAAGAGGGCTTTGCATTTGGTCCTGGGGTCTGATGTGGCATTTTTTCAGCATACAAGGGTTTATGGGTCATTGGTCTGGTTTTGGTCTAATGTGGCATATACCTGGCACAATAGATACAGTAGGGCAATGCATCTGGTCACTGATTTGCTGTGACATGTATTTGGCATAAGTAGACAGGAGACTATGTATCTGTTCTGGGGTCTGATCTTCTGCACTCTTTGCATTTGCATAAAGGGAACAGATATTTAGTTTGGGAGATACTATTTGGGAGATACTATAGAACACCCTCAGTATTGGTGCTGTAGGGTTTAAGTAGTTTTGGGGTGATTGCAGTCAGGTATTGGCCATATAGTGGTTAGGTAGTGTAGTGGGGATAACGGTGGGGTATTGGCGGTGTAGGGGTTAAGTAGTGAGGGGGTGATTATGGTGGGGTATTGGCAATGTGTAGGGATTAAGTAAAGAAGGGGTGATTGCAGGTGGGGTTATGTTGGTTAGGGGTAAATAGGTATATGTATTCGGCTTGGTGATATATTTGAAAAGGATCCTTTACTTGCTATGGTGATGCTTGTTGGAATATTTTGCCAGCATCGCCCACCCATTGAGATGTATAGTAAAATGCCTCTTGGCTATGCTGCTTTTAAACAATGATTTTGGCAGCTTGGAATATTTTGCCAGCTTGCTCGACATCTCGGCAGATCCCTTTTAAATATATTGCCTCATTGTGACACTTTCGATCATCAAGGCCTAAGCATTGTACAGAGACCGATATAAGAAAGGGAAGATTTGAATGATAAGATAAGGATGTTTAATCTCTCTGCAAGCTTAATCTATTTTGATGGGTTGTGGTTTCAAAGAGCTAATCCAACTATTTCATTTACAAAAAAGTGCAATTTCTCATACAATTTTATACTCTGCAGCTGATATAACAAGTCATTGGTAACACATTCAGAGGAAACCAATTTCACAGTACACTGTTCCTTTCTAATTTACCAATGTGCATTGTTTATTGGTATCCTTTGTTTAATAGAATACCTAGGTAGGCTCAGGAGAAGCAATACACTACTAGGAGCTAGCTGTTGATTAATAGCTGCACATATATGCCTCTTGTCATTGACTTACCCAATGTGTTCAGCTAGCTCCCAGTAGTGCATTCCAGTTCTTTCAACAAAAGATACCAAAAAATTAAGAACCTTTGATAATAGAAGTAAACTGAAAAAATGGGTTCCGTATCTCTTTATGTGGTTCAATATATCCATGACTTCATATTATTAAAGGGAAAGAAGACTCAGTAATTAGTCCTTCAATATTGAATTTGCAAGATGTAATTAATACATTAATTCATTCATCAATTTTCATACACATGTAATTTTTCATTAACAAGTTTATCTTAAACTAAATAAATACTTACCTGTGAAATAAAACCTAAGCTAGCTACAATATAACTAATAGTTATTTTGTATCTAGCTTAGGTTTTATTTTTATTTCACAGGTAAGTTTGTATTTATTTTAACTAGGTAGACTAGTTAGTAAATAGTTACTAACTATTTACTAGCTACCTAGTTAAAATAAATACAAAGTTACCTGTAAAATAAAACCTAACATTACACTAAAATTAAATACATTCAATTAAAAAATACATTTATCTAAATTACAAAAAATAATAAACACTAAATTACACAAAATAAAAAAGAAATGATCAAATATTTAAACTAATTACACCAAATCTAATAGCCCTATCAAAATAAAAAAGCCCCCCCAAAATAAAAAAAAAACCCTAGCCTACACTAAACATCCTTAAAAGGGCCATTTGCGGGGCAGTTTTTGTAAATAAATAAATACAAACAACCCCCCCAACAGTAAAACCCACCACCCACACAACCAACCCCCAAAATAAAAACCTACCCAAAAAACCTAAGCTCCCCATTGCCCTGAAAAGGGCATTTGGATGGGCATTTAGCTCTTCTACAGTGCCCAAAGTCCCTAATCTAAAATTAAAACCCATCCAATAAACCCTTAAAAAAACCTAACACTAACCTCCGAAGATCCACTTACAGTTTTTGAAGACCGGACATCCATCCTCATCCAGCCAGGAGAAGTCTTCATCCAAGTGGCAAGAAGTCCTCAATGAAGCCGGGAGAAGTCTTCATCCAAGCGGCAAGAAGTCGTCCTCCAGGCAGGCAGAAGTCTTCATACAGATGGCATCTTCTATCTTCATCCTTCCGACGCAGAGCGGCTCCATCTTCAAGACATCCGGCGCGGAGCATCCTCTTCTTTCGATGGCTATTGAAGAATGAAGTTTCCCTTTAAATGACATCATCCAAGATCAGCCAATCGGAATTAAAGGGTAAAAAATCCTTTTGGCTGATGCAATCAGCCAATAGGATTAAGCTTTAATCCTATTGGCTGATCCAAACAGCCAGTAGGATTGAGCTAGCATTCTATTGGCTTTTCCAATCAGCCAATAGAAAGCGAGCTCAATCCTATTGGCTGATTGGATCAGCCAATAGGATTTTTTACCCTTTAATTCCGATTGTGTTAGGTTTTATTAAGGGTTTATTTGGTGGATTTTATTTTTAGATTAGGGACTTGGGGCACCGTAAAAGAGCTAAATGCCCTTTTAAGGGTAATGCCAAACCAAATGCCCTTTTCAGGGCAATGGGGAGCTTAGGTTTTTTAGGTAGGTTTTTATTTGGGGGGGTTGGTTGTGTGGGTGGTGGATTTTACTGTTGGGGGGTTGTTTGTATTTTTTTTACAGGTAATAGAGCTGATTTCTTTGGGGCAATGCCCCGCAAAGGCCCTTTTAAGGGCCATTGGCAGTTTAGTGTAGGCTAGGGTTTTTTTTATTTTGGGGGGCTTTTTTATTTTGATAGGGCTATTAGATTAGGTGTAATTAGTTTAAATATTTGATAATTTCTTTTTTATTTTTTGTAATTTAGTGTTTATTATTTTTTATAATTTAGATAAATGTATTTTTTAAATTTTAGTGTAATGTTAGGTTTTATTGTAAGACAGGTTAGGTTTTATTTTACAGGTAACTTTGTATTTATTTTAACTAGGTAGCTAGTAAATAATTAATAACTATTTACTAACTAGTCTACCTAGTTAAAATAAATACAAAATTACCTGTAAAATAAAAATAAAACCTAAGATAGCTACAATGTAACTATTAGTTACATTGTAGCGAGCTTAGGGTTTATTTTACAGGTAAGTATTTAGTCTTAAATAGGTATTATTTAGGTAATAATAGTAATTTTTATTTAGATTTATTTTATTTATATTAAAGTTAGGGGTGTTAGGGCTAGGGTTAGACTTAGGGTTAGGTTTAGGGGTATGTATATTTATTTAGTGTTAGTGATGTGGGAGGCCAGATATAACTATAGAATAGTGGCGGCGGCAATGTTGGGGCCCGCAGATTAGGGGTTAATAAGTGTAGGTAGGTGGCGGCAACATTGCGGCGGCAATTTAGGGGTTAATAAGTGTAGGTGGGTGGCGGCGACATTAGGGGCGGCAGAATAGGGGTTAATAAGTGTAGGTAGTTGTCGGCGATGTCGGGGGCAGCAGATTAGGGTTTAATAAGTGTAACGTAGGTGTCGGTGATGTCGGGGGCGGCAGATTAGGGGTGTTTAGACTCGGAGTTTATGTTAGGGTGTTAGGTTTAAACATAAATTTTCATTCCCCATAGGAATCAATGGGGCTGCGTTACGGAGCTTTACGCTCCATTATTGCAGGTGTTAGGCTTTTTTTTAGCCGGCTCTCCCCATTGATATCTATGGAGAAATCGTGCACGAGGACGTCAAAGCAGCTCAAAGCAGCGCTGGTATTTGTGTGCGGTATGAAGCTCAACACTGCCATATTGCCCGCAAACATAGGTTTTTGGAAAACCTGTAATAGCAGGGCTATTAAAGGTGAGAGGTGGAAATAACTTGCAAGTTATTACCGAGCCACTCATAATGCAAAACTCGTAATCTGGCCGTCACAATACTAATGAGAGTTGACAGATAATCTCACCTTAGCAGAGAACGCTAGAACATTAGTATTAATATTGATAAAAAAGTTTTAATTATTTGTATTTACCTTAGTGATCTTGTGTGATTCCAGTTAAATATTCATTGTTTGATTTATATTATTAAAAAGTGTACACAAAGTCTGTTTCTAGCAAATAAATAAACTGGCAACTTATATTTAATATTAGTGATTTATATGACTCCAAACTAAGTGAAGAAATGTTTCTAGCTTGGGGTGCCTATATGCAGACACAGGTAGAGCCTCTCCAAGCCTGCCCTTTGAGCAGGATGAGAATGGCACCCTTCCAAGGCCCCACGTTTTGGGGGACTCTGAAATGTGAGGCGTGAGGGTATGAGAAGGTGCAATGTACATCCTGTATTTAGTCTATGAAGAAGTGCTTATGGTATCAGGATGTGTAATATACAGTTATTCTTTATATAGGTAACACTGACTGTTGGGACAGGGGTGGGCCATGCAGGAGGCAGGGCAAACAGGGGGAGGGGAATAAAGGTCTTGGCTGAGGGGTCCCACAAATGTGTCTTTCCCTGGACTCTGCAAATGCTAATTGTGGCCCTGGCTCTCTCTGTTTCATCGTCCTGGTTGGAAAATAGTTTTTAAGGTAGTGCCACTCCACTTTTATATTATCTCCTATAAATCACTATCTGGTGTAATTAAATAGGCAGGGACAATAGCTGTCAGGTGATTCTGTCCCGTGTTTTACAATTTCTAGTGACAGTTACTTGGTCTAGCTCCTTAACAAGGAATCTATCATATACAAATCATTAAAGGACTAGTAAATAGATTTGAAAAATTAACAGTAGATTTGCAAAATTAACAAATGCACAATAAAAAGACAATGTAATAGCAATTAGTCTAAGCTTTTCGGACAAATTTCAGTTATGTCTATTTCCACTCCTCCTGTATCATATGACATCCATCAGCCAATCACAAATGCATATATGTATATTATGGGAATTCTTGCACATGCCCAGTAGGAACTGGTGACTCAAAAAGTGTAACTTTAAAAAGACTGTGCACATTTTGTTAATGGAAGTAAATTGGAAAGTTGTTTAAAATTGCTGCTCTATCTGAATCATGAAAGTTTACTATTGACTTGAGTCACTTATTAGTAGAAATTGTGAATATATCCCATGTAAAAAATAATTGCTAATGTATTTTATTTTTGCCATATAACACACCAGGCATTCAGTGGTGGTATTTTTTTTTTTTCTAATCATGAAAACATTTTTGTTATCATATTTTTAACTTTCTTGAGCTTTTTTGTTAGTTTATTTGCTATATTTTGTCTAATACTTCCTCACATAGCACAACATGGCAGCTTCTGATGTTCTGGTGTGAAGACTTACATTTGTTATACTCTTCCTATTCAGAGAATCCGAAGAACCTGAAATACCAGAGAGAGGCTGAATGACAGATAACAAATAAGAACAAATAAAAAATAAACTGCAAGGGAGCTCATTATTAAGCCTTATGTTATTATGTTAAGACTTCTCATGAATGTGCTAGTTTTTATATTTTGCTTTAGATACTCGTTAAAAGAAGACCAAATGCCTTGAGATAAGAGGCAGTGTGCTCACTGCCTCTCTGAGCCTTTGATTGTCCGTCAGACGGACAGTCCATTTTATATTAAATTCTATTGTTCGAGAGAAAGTGGCTTCTAAGCACACAAGAGTATAATGGTTCACAATTTATACAGCTAATTTGTCTTCTATGTCAGTAAGGTATAGAAAGAAGTTTTATGCTTCTTAATAAGAAAATTCACCAGCATGACTAGAATGTTAAAAATAGTTTGTTATCAGTTTGAAAGTCTCCAGTCTTTACAGCCAGTTACCTGCTTAAGGGGCTAATTTTATATATGTTGTGCACACGTGTATTACGTGCAGTATTCAATAATGATAAATGATAAAAATAATAGTAAAAGACTTTTGTAACATTTGCATTACAAATACAAGTAGAACAATATTTTTAATATAGTTATGTTTGAAATTTATTTTCCATTTTTAATACCATTTTATATATGTCCTTTTTAATTAATGTAAGAATATATAACCATAATGACACCATTTTTATAAGGTAGTTATTATGCTGTGAGAAAAATATGAAGCTGAACACGTTATCTCAATAATTTGTCCACTGGCCTTGCTATGTCCTGGCGATGCACCCAGGTACACCGTTATCTAAAACTGTTTCTCAGTACAACTCCTTTTTATTCCTTATTTTTAATGAAGTTCTTTGTTCTAAGCATACTGTGTGAAATGGTGTGATTATGATTACGTCATTGTTTAACCCCATATTCTGTAATCATTGTCTATAAAAGTCTGTGATGCCTTATAATAAGCAGAACAATGATTAGATTTTACTTGCTGCATGTCTAAATGTGGTTTCCAGAGATCTCGCCAAGTAACCCATTCAGTTCCAGGTGAAGGTGTAGACTACTGCTAAGTGTCAAGTGATACCCCCGGTTATAAGATAACGTCCAACAATTCTGATGTCAGCGCATGGGATTCACACCGGGGTAAGTAGATAAGTGTTCTTATTCTGCCTTTCCCTCTGTGAATCTGAACCCAAAGTCTGGACGGCGTTAGTGATATATAAAGGGTTAAAGTCCCTTTATAAGGGGTTAAACTCCCCTGGACAGGTTTGAGTCCTGCCGTTAAGCGTGGGGTTTGAGTCCTAGCACAAGTTATAGCAAAAATTATAGCGTGAGTTATTAAGTCTCACCTAATTTGTTTGCAAGTTAGAGTCTTGCAATAAGTTAAGTATTTCGCTTTAAGGGTTAAAAGTCCCTTATATAAGCATTTAATATAGTTTAGCTGAAACATCACTGGAGCTGGTCACTTGATGCTTGTTGCTTAATTGCTTATTTCATTTCTACTCTTATTGTGTTGTGAATGTGGGGTCTATTCAAAGGGCTTAGTGATAAGTGCTGTAGCTGTTTGTTGCATACTGTGCTCATGGAGAAAAATACCTGACTCCCTGTATATAATGTTGTAATGTGACATGACAGGATGTATCTTGAAAAATAGATTGGTATGTGAAAGCCCTTTCTTTTTGTTTTATTGTCTTTGCAGTAATGAAATGGAGATTCTGAGGCCTACTTATCAAGCTGTCAACTTACTTGCATTTGACGGCACCAATACGCTCGCCTGACATCGCCTAACATCGCTGCCGCAGACCTGAATACGTTCTCCAAAGTTACCTGTCAAAAAGCCACGCACCAAGTATGGGGCGATGAGCAGCGGACTGTTGTTAACTGACAGTCATCGATCTCGCGGCTCTTCGGCTTTTTCCCAGCTTTATTGGTACACTGTCACTAGCGCCCTAACCGGTATAGGTGAGAACTGAGCAAGAGACAGAAGTGTTTGTAGCTGGGGTTTACAGCGCGGCTTCAAGATCAGCAAAAACAGTTACACTGCTTGTTTTATTTTGGAGGCATTTTCTTCTAAAAGGTGACATCGGACAAAGAAGACAACTCATTCCATTCTAAGAGCTGAACTTAAAAGGATCACTTAAACAGGTACCTGTAGTTTCTAGTGGATCCATTAGAGCACTAAAAAACACTGTGCTACACTAAAGGAATCACGGATACCAGTAAATCACTCATATTCATCTGCACCTTTGTGGACATTTTACTGATATGCTGACTTAGCCATATTAAACGGAAGCTATCTGGTTTATGCACTTAGCGCACATACTCTTAGATTATCAGTAGATAATTTGATGATAGATATTGTGTTACAAATTGCTTGATATTGTGTTACAAATTGCTTGATATTCTGATACATACAGTTCTAGTTGCTTACATTAGTAACTTACAATATATGTGTAATTTTCCTTGTGTAAATGCTTTTATAGATTACTCACATTTTAATAGAGATTGGCCAATCACATATTTTATTGTCTGAATTCTTGTATAAGGTTTAATTTATACCTAGGAGATTTTCATTTCATGTTATACATATTTTTATTTTTAGGTTCTTTTTGTGACATTTGTTGAAGAATAAATTATTTTTTATATAAACACTAAATTGCATGCTCTCTTTTTCTTGGGTATATTTTGCCTGTACTGGTGCTTTAGATTTTAATTGTTCTCTGTTATACTGTCACTAAACACCACCACTATACTACACTGTTTTACCCCTATCCCACTGCTCACAGACCCCGCCGCAACTAAATAAAGTTATTAAACCCTAAACCGCCTTTCCCGGAGCCCACCGCCACTCTTATAAACTTATTAACCCCTATCCTGCCGCTCCCAGAGCCCACCGCCACCTACATTATGTTATTAACCCCTAATCTGCCCCCCTACACCGCCACCTACATTATACTTATTAACCCCTAATCTGCCACCCCCAATGTCGCAGCCACTATATTACATTTATTAACCCCTAAACCTAAGTCTAACCCTAACCCTAACACCCCCTAACTTAAATATAATTTAAATAAATCTAAATAAAATTACTATCATTACCTAAATTATTCCTATTTAAAACTAAATATTTACCTATAAAATAAACCCTAAGCTAGCTACAATATAACTAATAGTTACATTGTATCTAGCTTAGGTTTTATTTTTATTTTACAGGCAAGTTTGTATTTATTTTAACTAGGTTGAATAGTTATTAAATAGTTATTAACTATTTACTAACTACCTAGCTAATATAAATACAAATTGACCTTTAAATAAAACCTAACCTAAGTTACACTCAGGGCCGACGCTTGGTATAAGGCAGGATCGGCAGCCGCTTTAGGGCACACCAGCTGGGGGGCGCTAAGAGCGGTGCAAACTGCAAGGATTTAAATTTATTATTTATTCATTTTTATGTTGTATAGAACTTAGTTTTTGCCAATCGCTGCGCCCCTGGCTCTGACTGGCTACCCCTGCGCCTGCAACGCTACTTAGTCTAGTCTAATAAAGTCTTCCTGTCCCGCTGGGCTGGTGAATCTGAACCCAAAGTCTGGACGGCGTTAGTGATATATAAAGGGTTAAAGTCCCTTTATAAGGGGTTAAACTCCCCTGGACAGGTTTGAGTCCTGCCGTTAAGCGTGGGGTTTGAGTCCTAGCACAAGTTATAGCAAAAATTATAGCGTGAGTTATTAAGTCTCACCTAATTTGTTTGCAAGTTAGAGTCTTGCAATAAGTTAAGTATTTCGCTTTAAGGGTTAAAAGTCCCTTATATAAGCATTTAATATAGTTTAGCTGAAACATCACTGGAGCTGGTCACTTGATGCTTGTTGCTTAATTGCTTATTTCATTGCTAATCTTATTGTGTTGTGAATGTGGGGTCTATTCAAAGGGCTTAGTGATAAGTGCTGTAGCTGTTTGTTGCATACTGTGCTCATGGAGAAAAATACCTGACTCCCTGTATATAATGTTGTAATGTGACATGACAGGATGTATCTTGAAAAATAGATTGGTATGTGAAAGCCCTTTCTTTTTGTTTTATGGTCTTTGCAGTAATGAAATGGAGATTCTGAGGCCTACTTATCAAGCTGTCAACTTACTTGCATTTGACGGCACCAATACGCTCGCCTGACATCGCCTAACATCGCTGCCGCAGACCTGAATACGTTCTCCAAAGTTACCAAAAAAGCTGTCAAAAAGCCACGCACCAAGTATGGGGCGATGAGCAGCGGACTGTTGTTAACTGACAGTCATCGATCTCGCTGCTCTTCGGCTTTTTCCCAGCTTTATTGGTACACTGTCACTAGCGCCCTAACCGGTATAGGTGAGAACTGAGCAAGAGACAGAAGTGTTTGTAGCTGGGGTTTACAGCGCGGCTTCAAGATCAGCAAAAACAGTTACACTGCTTGTTTTATTTTGGAGGCATTTTCTTCTAAAAGGTGACATCAGACAAAGAAGACAGCTCATTCCATTCTAAGAGCTGAACTTAAAAGGATCACTTAAACAGGTACCTGTAGTTTCTAGTGGATCCATTAGAGCATTAAAAAACACTGTGCTACACTAAAGGAATCACGGATACCAGTAAATCACTCATATTCATCTGCACCTTTGTGGACATTTTACTGATATGCTGACTTAGCCATATTAAACGGAAGCTATTTGGTTTATGCACTTAGCGCACATACTCTTAGATTATCAGTAGATAATTTGATGATAGATATTGTGTTACAAATTGCTTGATATTGTGTTACAAATTGCTTGATATTCTGATACATACAGTTCTAGTTGCTTACATTAGTAACCTACAATATATGTGTAATTTTCCTTGTGTAAATGCTTTTATAGATTACTCACATTTTAATAGAGATTGGCCAATCACATATTTTATTGTCTGAATTCTTGTATAAGGTTTAATTTATACCTAGGAGATTTTCATTTCATGTTATACATATTTTTATTTTTAGGTTCTTTTTGTGACATTTGTTGAAGAATAAATTATTTTTTATATAAACACTAAATTGCATGCTCTCTTTTTCTTGGGTATATTTTGCCTGTACTGGTGCTTTAGATTTTAATTGTTCTCTGTTATACTGTCACTAAACACCACCACTATACTACACTGTTTTACCCCTATCCCACTGCTCACAGACCCCGCCGCAACTAAATAAAGTTATTAAACCCTAAACCGCCTTTCCCGGAGCCCACCGCCACTCTTATAAACTTATTAACCCCTATCCTGCCGCTCCCAGAGCCCACCGCCACCTACATTATGTTATTAACCCCTAATCTGCCCCCCTACACCGCCACCTACATTATACTTATTAACCCCTAATCTGCCACCCCCAATGTCGCAGCCACTATATTAAATTTATTAACCCCTAAACCTAAGTCTAACCCTAACCCTAACACCCCCTAACTTAAATATAATTTAAATAAATCTAAATAAAATTACTATCATTACCTAAATTATTCCTATTTAAAACTAAATATTTACCTATAAAATAAACCCTAAGCTAGCTACAATATAACTAATAGTTACATTGTATCTAGCTTAGGTTTTATTTTTATTTTACAGGCAAGTTTGTATTTATTTTAACTAGGTTGAATAGTTATTAAATAGTTATTAACTATTTACTAACTACCTAGCTAATATAAATACAAATTGACCTTTAAATAAAACCTAACCTAAGTTACACTCAGGGCCGACGCTTGGTATAAGGCAGGATCGGCAGCCGCCTTAGGGCACACTAGCTGGGGGGCGCTAAGAGCGGTGCAAACTGCAAGGATTTAAATTTATTATTTATTCATTTTTATGTTGTATAGAACTTAGTTTTTGCCAATCGCTGCGCCCCTAGCTCTGACTGGCTACCCCTGCGCCTGCAACGCTACTTAGTCTAGTCTAATAAAGT
This sequence comes from Bombina bombina, assembly GCF_027579735.1. Lineage (NCBI taxonomy): Eukaryota > Metazoa > Chordata > Amphibia > Anura > Bombinatoridae > Bombina > Bombina bombina. The sequence goes on from NC_069500.1 coordinate 373,873,132, forward strand.
CTTCCTGTCCCGCTGGGCTGGCCCGGCTATTGCTTATTATTATTATAAGCTGAGTGCTGATGGGAATGTGGATGTGGGCGTTCCACGCGTGCGTGTGGTGTCAGCCAGAGCATGGAGGAGGCAGAGCTCAATTGTGCAGCAGCTGTCTACTAGCTAGGTCACTCAGAGTGGAGAGAAAATCATGCGCCTGACTCCACATGACATGGCTCACTCACACACAGCAGTGCACACTGCACCATCTAGAGCTGAGCCACGGGTGAGTGTGACTGATGTTGCTGTCCAGCCAGCCTGCAGTCTGCAGGCGAGATGAGTGAAGAGAGACCAACCGACGGAGTGAGGTAGGAATGGTGGTGGATGGGGTCTTTGAGGTGAGGGGGCCAGAGCGGGCATACAGTGACTTTCCTGAATTTCATAGAGACAGAGTTGTTGTGCACAGACTCCTCTGCTGCTAAGGTCACTGGCTGCTACTGATAGTCTGGGTTTCATTTTTATCGTGATTATATTATGCTGCAGTGTAATTTTAACTCACATTTTTGTAGATCATTGCATTAAGGGTTAAAAAAAACTTCTGTAGAAAACGAAAGTCCTGTGACCTCTCCCACACTGTTGCTATAGGAGGTGTATGGTTTCTCTAAGCTCATGTTTCTGAGCACCTTGCTACATGTTTTACAGTATTTTGCAGTTAATAGCCAACAGGTGGAGAAGCCAGTTTTGTATTGTATTATGGATCTCTTACTGTTTTTCAGAAATATGGGGAAACAGTCTGCTTAAATTCTTAAAGCTTAAATAACCGACCGTAAGGCATTGTTACTGGCTGGCAGCAAAGTGCTTGCAGGAGACGGTCAGCCTTTTTTAATCTTTTCCAAGTGCAGCATAATGTTGCACACTTGAAATAGTGCATACCAGTCAGGCCAAGAAGTACTGACACAGCCTGAACTGGACAATGATGCCTTTTCAGGAACTTGCAAATGACTAGTGTGACACTCCCTCTGCCATCAGTCAGGGACACTAGAAACTAGGAAAAGGATGATCTAATTTAATAACATGTTATCAATTTGTTTAATTTTACAAATAAGTAAATGATGAGAGAGAATCTAACAAAACAATCTATGATGAAATGGAGCTGGTGTTCAGAACTTAATTCCTTTACCAGTGTATTATGTTGTATTATTATAACTGCTGAGCTCTTAGTATCTCTATACAGTAATAGGTGACTGGTTGTGATTGGATTTAACCCCATCGTTGCAACATGGTCCTAGTGCCCTTCTCTAAATGTGTTTATGAATATGTGCATTTGTGTGTATAAAGGTGTGTAAATGTGTGTGTGTGTGTAAACGTGTGTGTGTAAATGTGTATGTGTGTAAATGTGTGTGTGTGTGTGTGTAAATGTGTGTGTGTGTAAATGTGTGTGTGTGTGTAAATGTGTGTGTAAATGTGTGTGCGTCAGGGGCAGACTGAGACCAATCAGAGCCCCGGGCAAAAATTAGGGAAGGGCTGTTCCCACTGTTTCACACTGACCCAAATGTATGCAAATTAACATGGTAGCCTCCCTGCCCTGCCCCCACCAACCCACCCAACCTCCATGGCCGGACGCCCAACCTCCAGGTCCAGACCCCACATTCCATAGCCCTCACAGCAACAGACCCCTGACAGGACCCCCCAAGCAACAAACCCCATATACCGGCCCAAGGCCCCCATTCTGGCTAGGACTCCCACAAAACCCACACTTAACTGCTTAGTTACTGATAGGACAGCTGTCAGCCCCAGCTTAAGTAGCATACTAGGAGCCATGGAGATGCCATTTGTAGGCCCCCCTGACATGCTGGGCCCTCGGTCCGGGTCCTATTTGCCCAGCTGATCAGTCCGCCCCTGGTGTGCGTGTAAGTGTGTGTATGTGTGTGAGTGAATGTTCACCCACAACAGTAATCCATAACTTTCCTTCTTTTGTTAGGACATTAACTTTCTCAATGTAAAATTTCTCTATATATCTGTGTGTGTATATATATGTATATATATATATATATATATATACATACAGGGAGTGCAGAATTATTAGGCAAGTTGTATTTTTGAGGATTAATTTTATTATTGAACAATAACCATGTTCTCAATGAACCCAAACAACTCATTAATATCAAAGCTGAATAGTTTTGGAAGTAGTTTTTAGTTTGTTTTTAGTTATAGCTATTTTAGGGGGATATCTGTGTGTGCAGGTTACTATTACTGTGCATAATTATTAGGCAACTTAACAAAAAACAAATATATACCCATTTCAATTATTTATTTTTACCAGTGAAACCAATATAACAGCTCAACATTCACAAATATACATTTCTGACATTCAAAAACAAAACAAAAACAAATCAGTGACCAATATAGCCACCTTTATTTGCAAGGACACTCAAAAGCCTGCCATCCATGGATTCTGTCAGTGTTTTGATCTGTTCACCATCAACATTGCATGCAGCAGCAACCACAGCCTCCCAGACACTGTTCAGAGAGGTGTACTGTTTTCCCTCCTTGTAAATCTCACATTTGATGATGGACCACAGGTTCTCAATGGGGTTCAGATCAGGTGAACAAGGAGGCCATGTAATTAGATTTTCTTCTTTTATACCCTTTCTTGCCAGCCACGCTGTGGAGTACTTGGACGCGTGTGATGGAGCATTGTCCTGCATGAAAATCCTGTTTTTCTTGAAGGATGCAGACTTATTCCTGTACCACTGCTTGAAGAAGGTGTCTTCCAGAAACTGGCAGTAGGACTGGGAGTTGAGCTTGACTCCATCCTCAACCCGAAAAGGCCCCACAAGCTCATCTTTGATGATACCAGCCCAAACCAGTACTCCACCTCCACCTTGCTGGCGTCTGAGTCGGACTGGAGCTCTCTGCCCTTTACCAATCCAGCCACGGGCCCATCCATCTGGCCCATCAAGACTCACTCTCATTTCATCAGTCCATAAAACCTTAGAAAAATCAGTCTTGAGATATTTCTTGGCCCAGTCTTGACGTTTCAGCTTGTGTGTCTTGTTCAGTGGTGGTCGTCTTTCAGCCTTTCTTACCTTGGCCATGTCTCTGAGTATTGCACACCTTGTGCTTTTGGGCACTCCAGTGATGTTGCAGCTCTGAAATATGGCCAAACTGGTGGCAAGTGGCATCTTGGCAGCTGCACGCTTGACTTTTTTCAGTTCATGGGCAGTTATTTTGTGCCTTGGTTTTTCCACACGCTTCTTGCGACCCTGTTGACTATTTTGAATGAAACGCTTGATTGTTCGATGATCACGCTTCAGAAGCTTTGCAATTTTAAGAGTGCTGCATCCCTCTGCAAGATATCTCACTATTTTTGACTTTTCTGAGCCTGTCAAGTCCTTCTTTTGACCCATTTTGCCAAAGGAAAGGAAGTTGCCTAATAATTATGCACACCTGATATAGGGTGTTGATGTCATTAGACCACACCCCTTCTGATTACAGAGATGCACATCACCTAATATGCTTAATTGGTAGTAGGCTTTCGAGCCTATACAGCTTGGAGTAAGACAACATGCATAAAGAGGATGATGTGGTCAAAATACTCATTTGCCTAATAATTATGCACTCCCTGTATAAAATTGTTATACAGCACAACCACTGTCTGATTTGCTATGCAGCACTAGCATTGTCTGATTTGCTATGCAGCACAACCACTATCTGATTTGTTATGCAGCACAACCATTGTTTGAAAATGAGAAAGTTGCTTAAAATGTCATGCTCTAAAAAAATTGGGGTTCATATCCCTTTAACTAGAATGGTATGTAATTAGGGGGGGGGGGGGCAAAATGTATCCTCGTCCATGTGGCCAAAAATCCAAGCACCGGCCCTGGTTACACTAACACCTAACACTATACTACAATTAAATAACTTACATAAATTAAATACAATTAGCTAAAGTACAAAAAAACCCCCCACTAAATTACAGAAAATAAACAAATAACAAGATATTTAAACTAATTACACCTAATCTAATAGCCCTATTCAAATAAAAAAAGCCCCCCCAAAATAAAAAAAAAACCCTAGCCTAAACTAAACTACCAATAGCCCTTAAAAGGGCCTTTTGTGGGGCATTGCCCCAAAGAAATCAGGTATTTTACCTGTAAAAAAACATACAAACAACCTCCCAACAGTAAAATCCACCACCCACACAACAAACCCCCCAAATACAATCCTAACTAAAAAAACCTAAGCTCCCCATTGCCCTGAAAAGGGCATTTGGATGGACATTGCCCTTAAAAGGGCAGTTAGCTCTTTTGTGACCCAAAGCCCTAACCTAAAAATAAAACCCCCCAATACACCCTTAAATAAAACCTAACACTATCCCCCTGAAGATCGACTTACTGTTCTGAAGACCCGACATCCATCCTTAAGGAGGTGGCAGAAGTCTTCATCCAACCGGGCCGAAGTCCTCAACGAAGCTGGGAGAAGTCTTCATCCAAGCCGGGCGAAGTGGTCCTCCAGATGGGCAGAAGTCTTCATCCAGACGGCATCTTCTATCTTCATCCGACGCGGAGCGGGTCCATCTTCAAGGCATCCGACGCGGAGCATCCTCTTCATCCGGAGTCTTCTTACTTAATGACGGTTCCTTTAAATGACGTCATCCAAGATGGCGTCCCTTAGATTCCGATTGGCTGATAGAATTCTATCAGCCAATCGGAATTAAGGTAGAAATCCGATTCAATCCGATTGGCTGATTGCATCAGCCAATAGGATTTTTCCTACATTAATTCCGATTGGCTGATAAAATCCTATCAGTCAAACGGAATTCAAGGGACGCCATCTTGGATGACATCACTTAAAGGAACCTTTATTCAGTTGTCGGCCGTGGACAGAAGAGGATGCTCTGTGTCGGATGTCTTCAAGATGGACCCGCTCCGCTCCGGAAGGATGAAGCTAGAAGATGCCGCATGGATGAAGACTTCTGCCGTCTGGAGGACCTCTTCTGCCCCAATCGGATGAAGACTTCTGCCCCTCTGGAGGACCACTTGTGCCCGGCTGGGTGAAGACGACTCAAGGTAGGGTGATCTTCATGGGGTTAGTGTTAGTTTTTTTTAAGGGGGGTTTGGGTGGGTTTTAGAGTAGGGTTGGGTGGTGGGTTGTAATGTTGGGGGGTGGTATTGTATTTCTTTTTTTACAGGTAAAAGAGCTGATTACTTTGGGGCAATGCCCCACAAAGGCCCTTTTAAGGGCTATTTGTAATTTAGTATAGGATAGGGAATTTTTTTTATTTTGGGGGGATTTTTTATTTTATTAGATGGATTAGATTAGGTGTAATTAGTTTAAAAAATTGTAATTTCTTTTTTATTTTCAGTAATTTAGTGTTTTTTTCTTTGTAATTTAGTTTATTTAATTGAATTGTATTTAATTGTAGGTAGTTTAGGTAATTCATTTAATTATAGAGTAGTGTTAGGTGTAATTGTAACTTAGGTTAGGGTTTATTTTACAGGTATATTTGTATTTATTTTAGCTAGGTAGTTATTAAATAGTTAATAACTATTTAATAACTATTGTACCTAGTTAAAATAAATACAAAGTTGCCTGTAAAATAAAAATAAATCCTAAAATAGCTACAATGTAACTATTAGTTATATTGTAGCTATCTTAGGGTTTATTTTATAGGTAAGTATTTAGTTTTAAATAGGAATAATTTAGTTAATATTAGTAATTTAATTTAGATTTATTTAAATTATATTTAAATTAGGGGGGGTTAGGTTTAGGGTTAGACTTAGATTTAGAGGTTAATAACTTTATTATAGTTGTGGCGACGTTGGGGGCAGCAGATACAGATTTACAGAATAAATATAATGTAGGTTGCGGCGGTGTCCGGAGCGGCAGATTAGGGGTTAATAATATAATGCAGTGTTCAGCGATGTTGGGGGCAGTAGATTAGGGGTTCATAAATATAATGTAAGTTGCAGCGGTGTCCGGAGTGGCAGATTAGGGGTTAATAGTATAATGTAGGTGTCGGCGATGTCGGGGCGGCAGATTAGGGGTTAATAAGTGTAATATTAGGGGTGTTTAGTCTCGGGGTTCATGTTAGGGTGTTAGGTGCAGACATATTTTTTATTTTCCCATAGGAAACAGTGGGGCTGCGTTAGAAGCTGGATGCTGCTTTTTTGCAGGTGTTAGGTTTTTTTTCAGCCGGCTCAGCCCCATTGTTTCCTTTGGGGAAATCGTGCACAAGCATGTTTAGCCAGCTCACAGCTGACTTAAGCAACGCTGGTATCGAGGTGAGATGTGGAGCTAAATTTTGCTCAACGCTCACTTTTCTGAGGCTAACACAGCCATTCAGAAAACTTGTAATACCAGCGTTGTTTTAAGTGAGCGCTGAAAAATAAAGGCTCGTTAGCACCGCAGCGCTTTAACGACAAAACTCGTAATCTAGATGATCACATGTAATGAATAGAAAAACACTGTTTGGACGCTTTTTTTATGTGGGTCATCAGGACAATCAGCAGTCTGCATTCATGTGTCTATCCCATCTGCCTTGATACCTTTCCGCAATCACCTTTATAAGTTGATGAACCTCTCCCCTTGTTCCTCACTAAAATCATAAAGATTATCTGTCTAAGTGGCTATGGAGAAAGTGCACCTTTATGCTCATATTAGTACCCAAATTTTTAAAGTTAGAGAGTGTACTTTGTGCCAAGTCTTCATAAATGTCTGCTTTGTGGTTACCTAAGAAGTTCTTGACAACTAAAAACATAACTGCACCAGGCAGAAGCTTGAACATCATTCATAAATTTTGTGAAATTGAAATTGTTGATGAGTTTATGATTTTGAGACCATCAAAGATTCCTGCCTTTAGTTTTTCAAAACTGACCCCAAGGAACGATCTACAAAATGTGTTTGAAGCAATTGACATCTCTGTCCAAGGCCTTAAGAAATTGCTTCATCAATTCAAGCTTGATATGGAGTGGTGGGAGAATGATTTTTTTTTTTCTCTGTAAACCAATGGCTCGTTATGTGTTCCCTTGAAGGCCATGTTCCTTTTTTTTTAAATGATCTTGCTTTGCCCTACTATCCCACAAGCAGATGAAACAAGAGTACTTTGTGATTTATCTTAGTTTATATAAGGAGAGCAAGCACAGGTCTTCATAACTGTAAACTTTATTAAGAATGCTATACACACACACACACTATGCAAGAGGCACTTCCTGACTCTACCATTGTGCACATAACAACAGGTTGATATGGTTCATACCAACTGATAATCTCAATATACCAAATTTCCCTTTTTCTTTTCTTTTTAAATAACAGAAAACTTAAAGTACATTTTTTTTAAACTGTAGTCTATGTGAAAAAAACTTCAGTCCCTTTTAACATTATTCAATTAGACGATTAGGTTTTTTGATATATTGACCTGACCTTGTTTGCATTGCATCACTGGCAGGCAAGTCAGTAAAACTTTGCAAAGTTTCTCTGGCATCTTCATTCTCCAGCTGCAATGGAGTGTTCAATGTATCATCACAGGTTTCCTTCACTGTCGAATTGTTGTGAACTGATGGAATAGCCATCAAATGTCTACGATTCCTACGTAAACATTGCCCATCATTGGTTTGAACTACATACGATCGTGGAGAATATTACTGGATAACTGTTCCTTCAGTATTCCAACTGTTTGAACCTTGTACTCGCACAGGAGTTTGTACCTGAAGATTCTCCAAAGACTTTGCAGCTCGGTCATAGTATTCATTCCTTTTTTCTCTGAGTTTCAATTTGGTTATAATACATGTTTTTGTGGGAACCTTTTCCAAGGTTTCACAACTGGTACTCGTGTGACCAGCTGTCTGCCAAACAATAATTCTGCCGGTGACTTCCCACATTTTAAAGGAGTAGCTCTATAGCTAAGAAGAGCCAGACATGGATCCTCGTCTGCATCTGTTGCTTTATGAAGTATGTTTTTCACTATCTTTACTCCAGCTTCTGCTAATCCATTTGCTTGTGGATATCCCGGGCTGGATGTTCGATGTTCAAATTCATGTTCAAACTCTCTACAATTGAATTGAGGACCATTGTCTGATATTATTACTCTTGGAATGCCATGTCTCGCCAAAATTGCTTTTACTTTTTTGATCACTGTACTTGCTGACTCATCTTCCAATAATGCTATTTCTGGGTAATTAGAGAAGTAATCCATTACTAAGATATAATGCTGATTTTTTAAAACAAACAAGTCCATTCCTAACTTTTCCCAGGGTGCCAACGGGAAGTCCGTATCCAGTATAGGCTCTTTAGGTAACTGAGGTCTGAATTTTTGACAAGTCTGGCATTGAGTGATCATTGTCTCAATGTTTTCAATCATGTTTGGCCAGTACAAAATGTCTCTAGCTCGTCTTTTTGTCTTTTCTATACCTGAATGACCTTCATGTAGTCTTTTCAGTATTTAAATTTGCAAACTAGCTGGTAAAATTATCTTTTGTCCTGTCAAAAGTACCCCTTTTATCAAAGAAATTTCAGAAATGTATGGTCTATACAGTGATGGCATTAGTGTCTTAGATTTGCCACTAGAAACTGCTTTCTTCACTTGACTTAAAAGAGCATCTGTTTCCGTAGCCTGTTCTATTGCTGCCCACATTGCATGACTAAACGGGGCTGTCTTCAAGATCAGATTGACGTGAACAGTCACCTCTTTCTGCAACTGTAAATCCTCATTGTTAAATGGTAAGTAAGCTCGTGACAGAGCATCCGCTACCACCAACTCCTTGCCAGGTATAAAATCCAAGGTGAAGTCATACCTTTGAAGTCTCAGCAACAAATGTTGAATTCTTGGAGGTGCATCTATCAAGCCCTTTTGATAGATGTGAATCAAAGGTTTGTGATCAGTTTCTGCTGAAAATACTCTCCCATACAAATAAACATGACATTTTTCACATCCATAAACTAGTCCCAGTGTTTCCTTTTCAATTTGAGCATATGATTTTTAAGTATCTGTCAATGCCCTAGATGCATAAGCCACAGGCATCCATCCCGAGCCTTGATTTTGAAATAGAACTGCTCCCAATCCATTTTGTGAAGCATCAGTTGACAACTTTGTTTTTGCTGTTGGATCAAAGAATTGCAGAGTTGGTGCAGTAGTAAGCATTTCCTTCAAAAACTTCCATTCTTTCTGGTGATTCTCTGACCATTCCCAGGCATAGTTTTTTCGGAGTAGTTGTCGCATTAATACAGTTTTGTCTGGTAAATTAGGTATGAACTTGCCAAGGTAACTCACCATTCCTAGTAAACGTTGTATATCTTGCTTATTTTCTGGCTGTGGCATGTCTGTAATTGCCTTAATCTTTTTCATGTCTGGTAAAACACCACCTCCCGTGAGTTGTTCTCCCAAATATTGAATCGAAGTTTTTCTGAATTGACACTTTGTCTTATTGAACTTCAAATTATTCTCCTTAGCAACATCTAAGACCATCTTTAGCCTTTCATCATGTTCTTGCTTGGTTTTACCCCAGATCAGAATATCATCAATGAATACGGTTGTGCCTGGTATTCGTTCAAGAAGTTGCTGCATGGTACTATGAAACACTTCTGGTGCTGAACACAAGCTGAAGGGCATTCATTTGTAACAGTACCTCCCATAAGGAGAAGTGCAGAGTTTCATGCTTTCCTCCTCCAGTGGAATTTGCCAAAATCCTGAGGATGCATCCAGTCCACTGAATACAGTTGCTCCACTTAGCTCCCCAAGCAATTCTGGTTTTGTTGGTAAGTGGAAGTGTTCTCTTAAGATGCTTTTATTCAGTTCCTTGGGATCAATACAGATTCTGAGACCCCCATCCGGTTTTTCCACCAACACCATAGAATGAACCCATTCAGTAGGTGTCTTGATTTTCTTTATAATACCTTTATCCTCCATCCTGGCAAGTTCCCGTTTAAGACGATCCCTTAGAGCAACTGGAACATTTCGCATGGCATGCACTACTGGATGAGAACCTTATTTTAGTTGCATTTTATGTTGCATTTTATGCATTTGATTTCCATATTCCAGGAGCACACTGCACTTGCCAAGCACTGGGATAAAATCCCCATTATAGGTCTTTAGTTTAACTGAGCTTTTCAGAAGTTCTGGCTTGTTCTTCAATTGGTAATACTTGCTCTCAGACATCAAATTAGCTTGTGCACCTGTATCTACTTTGTAAGCAATATTAGTTCCATTTGTAATAGCTTCAATGACCCACTCCTTATCTGTAGCTTTGGTTAAGTCAAGTATTCCAATAAAGAATTCTGATTCCTCACATTCTGACTGGTTAACAATGTGAACCGTTTTTTTTAGCTTTACACAACTTTTGAAAGTGATTCCTTTTTCCACATTTTCTGCAGATTTGCCCATAAGCCTGACATTGTCTTATGCCATGCTGCTTTCCACATATGGTACATAGCCAGTCTGATTCAGGCTGAGAATTTGCTGTTTGTGTGATAAAACTTTTTCCTTTCATTTTATTTTCATAATGTGGATGCACTTTGTTTTTCCCCACTGTAACTGCCATTACTGGTGTTGCTGCTGTACTGTGGCAGAGTGTGCACACTTGTTCCTGTGCTGCCTCTGAACTTTGACAAATTTCTACTGCCTTTTCCAGTGTTAAATCTTTCTCTCTGAGCAAGCGTTCTTTAACCCTTATATTTCTGCAGCCCATGACTAGCTGGTCTCTGATTAATGAGTTACACATTGCTCCATAATTACATGATCTACTCTTCAGTTTTAAGTCTGTTACATACTCCTCAATAGCCTCTGTTTCATTCTGCATTCTACATCTGAAAAGATACCTTTCATAGTTTTTTCGGAGTAGTTGTCGCATTAGTACAGTTTTGTCTGGTAAATTAGGTATGAACTTGCCAAGGTAACTCACCATTCCTAGTAAACGTTGTATATCTTGCTTATGTTCTGGCTGTGGCATGTCTGTAATTGCCTTAATCTTTTTCATGTCTGATAAAACACCACCTCCCGTGAGTTGTTCTCCCAAATATTGAATTGAAGTTTTTCTGAATTGACACTTTGTCTTATTGAACTTCAAATTATTCTCCTTAGCAACATCTAAGACCATCTTTAGCCTTTCATCATGTTCTTGCTTGGTTTTACCCCAGATCAGAATATCATCAATGAATACGGTTGTGCCTGGTATTCGTTCAAGAAGTTGCTGCATGGTACTATGAAACACTTCTGGTGCTGAACACAAGCCGAAGGGCATTCGTTTGTAACAGTACCTCCCATAAGGAGTATTGAAAGTGCAGAGTTTCATGCTTTCCTCCTCCAGTGGAATTTGCCAAAATCCTGAGGATGCATCCAGTCCACTGAATACAGTTGCTCCACTTAGCTCCCCAAGCAATTCTGGTTTTGTTGGTAAGTGGAAGTGTTCTCTTAAGATGCTTTTATTCAGTTCCTTGGGATCAATACAGATTCTGAGACCCCCATCTGGTTTTTCCACCAACACCATAGAATGAACCCATTCAGTAGGTGTCTTGATTTTCTTTATAATACCTTTATCCTCCATCCTGGCAAGTTCCCGTTTAAGACGATCCCTTAGAGAAACTGGAACATTTCGCATGGCATGCACTACTGGATGAGAACCTTCTTTTAGCTGTATTTTATGTTGCATTTTATGCGTTTGATTTCCATATTCCAGGAGCACACTGCACTTGCCAAGCACTGGGATAAAATCCCCATTATATGTCTTTAGTTTAACTGAGCTTTTCAGAAGTTCTGGCTTGTTCTTCAATTGGTGATACTTGCTCTCAGACATCAAATTAGCTTGTGCACCTGTATCTACTTTGTAAGCAATATTAGTTCCATTTGTATTAGCTTCAATGACCCACTCCTTATCTGTAGCTTTGGTTAAGTCAAGTATTCCAATAAAGAATTCTGATTCCTCACATTCTGACTGGTTAACAATGTGAACTGTTTTTTTAGCTTTACACATCTTTTGAAAGTGATTCCTTTTTCCACATTTTCTGCAGATTTGCCCATAAGCCTGACATTCTCTTATGCCATGCTGCTTTCCACATATGGTACATAGCCAGTCTGATTCAGGCTGAGAATTTGCTGTTTGTGTGATAAAACTTTTTCCTTTCATTTTATTTTCATAATGTGGATGCACTTTGTTTTTCCCAACTGTAACTGCCATTACTGGTGTTGCTGCTGTACTGTGGCAGAGTGTGCACACTTGTTCCTGTGCTGCCTCTGAACTTTGACAAATTTCTACTGCCTTTTCCAGTGTTAAATCTTTCTCTCTGAGCAAGCGTTCTTTAACCCTTATATTTCTGCAGCCCATGACTAGCTGGTCTCTGATTAATGAGTTACACATTGCTCCATAATTACATGATCTACTCTTCAGTTTTAAGTCTGTTACATACTCCTCAATAGCCTCTGTTTCATTCTGCATTCTACATCTGAAAAGATACCTTTCATAGTTTTTTCGGAGTAGTTGTCGCATTAGTACAGTTTTGTCTGGTAAATTAGGTATGAACTTGCCAAGGTAACTCACCATTCCTAGTAAACGTTGTATATCTTGCTTATGTTCTGGCTGTGGCATGTCTGTAATTGCCTTAATCTTTTTCATGTCTGGTAAAACACCACCTCCCGTGAGTTGTTCTCCCAAATATTGAATTGAAGTTTTTCTGAATTGACACTTTGTCTTATTGAACTTCAAATTATTCTCCTTAGCAACATCTAAGACCATCTTTAGCCTTTCATCATGTTCTTGCTTGGTTTTACCCCAGATCAGAATATCATCAATGAATACGGTTGTGCCTGGTATTCGTTCAAGAAGTTGCTGCATGGTACTATGAAACACTTCTGGTGCTGAACACAAGCCGAAGGGCATTCGTTTGTAACAGTACCTCCCATAAGGAGTATTGAAAGTGCAGAGTTTCATGCTTTCCTCCTCCAGTGGAATTTGCCAAAATCCTGAGGATGCATCCAGTCCACTGAATACAGTTGCTCCACTTAGCTCCCCAAGCAATTCTGGTTTTGTTGGTAAGTGGAAGTGTTCTCTTAAGATGCTTTTATTCAGTTCCTTGGGATCAATACAGATTCTGAGACCCCCATCCGGTTTTTCCACCAACACCATAGAATGAACCCATTCAGTAGGTGTCTTGATTTTCTTTATAATACCTTTATCCTCCATCCTGGCAAGTTCCCGTTTAAGACGATCCCTTAGAGCAACTGGAACATTTCGCATGGCATGCACTACTGGACGAGAACCTTCTTTTAGTTGTATTTTATGTTGCATTTTATGCGTTTGATTTCCATATTCCAGGAGCACCCTGCACTTGCCAAGCACTGGGATAAAATCCCCATTATATGTCTTTAGTTTAACTGAGCTTTTCAGAAGTTCTGGCTTGTTCTTCAATTGGTGATACTTGCTCTCAGACATCAAATTAGCTTGTGCACCTGTATCTACTTTGTAAGCAATATTAGTTCCATTTGTAATAGCTTCAATGACCCACTCCTTATCTGTAGCTTTGGTTAAGTCAAGTATTCCAATAAAGAATTCTGATTCCTCACATTCTGACTGGTTAACAATGTGAACCGTTTTTTTAGCTTTACACATCTTTTGAAAGTGATTCCTTTTTCCACATTTTCTGCAGATTTGCCCATAAGCCTGACATTGTCTTATGCCATGCCACTTTCCACATATGGTACATAGCCAGTCTGATTCAGGCTGAGAATTTGCTGTTTGTGTGATAAAACTTTTTCCTTTCATTTTATTTTCATAATGTGGATGCACTTTGTTTTTCCCCACTGTAACTGCCATTACTGGTGTTGCTGCTGTACTGTGGCAGAGTGTGCACACTTGTTCCTGTGCTGCCTCTGAACTTTGACAAATTTCTACTGCCTTTTCCAGTGTTAAATCTTTCTCTCTGAGCAAGCGTTCTTTAACCCTTATATTTCTGCAGCCCATGACTAGCTGGTCTCTGATTAATGAGTTACACATTGCTCCATAATTACATGATCTACTCTTCAGTTTTAAGTCTGTTACATACTCCTCAATAGTCTCTGTTTCATTCTGCATTCTACATCTGAAAAGATACCTTTCATAGGTTTCATTGCGTCTAGGTACACAATACTGTTCAAATTTGTCTAGAACAACCTGATAAACACCCCTTTCTTCATCTGTAAATGTGAAGGTGTTGTATACATCTATTGCTGCTGATACTGCTACAGTCAGAAAAAGTGCAATCTTTTGTTCATCATCTTGCTCCTGAGCTCCTATAGCTCTAACATATAGCTGGAATCTTTGCTTAAACCTCTGCCATGCATCTTCCATATTACCAGTCATTTTTAATTCTGCTGGAGGATTTAACTTTTCCATCTTAATGTTCTGAATTATGCAGTATTAATATAAAAGTCTGTAGTGCTATTAGAATCAGTCAATTGTACAAGTTATGATGCACTTACTCATGACAAGAAGATGTAGTCACTCTGCCAGAGCCTTGACTCTCACACTTTCAATTTGCTGCAAAGCTTTCTTATGGATTCCTCAGAGTCCTTGCTTGTTCAGATGGAAGAAGGGAACTCCTTATTCTGACACCATGTTTTATCTTAGTTTATATAAGGAGAGCAAGCACAGGTCTTCATAACTGTAAACTTTATTAAGAATGCTATACACACACACTATGCAAGAGGCACTTCCTGACTCTACCATTGTGCACATAACAACAGGTTGATATGGTTCATACCAACTGATAATCTCAATATCACACACTTTGTGTATCCACTTTGCTGCCCAAGTAAGAAGTTCACCATCTTTAGATCAACACAAATAGAACAATGGTGTTTTTGATAGCAGAGTGTATGCAAGACAATTTTCATTTATTCATATTCTTCTTTACATTTTGTTGAGTGAGCAATTTGAAAAGATTCATAGCGGTTACCAATTAAACACATTTCAAGTTTCTGGTGGAATATGATATATGCAATGGATGAACTGGCAAAATAATGTTAAAGATAAGATTAGATTAAAGACTACATTAAAAAATGTTAGATAGACAAACCCTGCTGCATATGTCAGTAGTAGCCACAGGACGTATCGGGGTAAAATAATAATTTGAGGGGTATCCATTATCTCAAAAACTAGAGCCAATTTGACAAAACTGATGCCATTTTTGGGTTCAGCACTCCAAAAATATCCTAAATTTGTTCAAACATCCTTGACCTGTGTAATTTATCAAACACACAGCCCCAAGTGAATGTTTTATCTCCATTCTATAACTAAATGTAAATATATATTTTATATGTGAACACATAACTTATATTTATATGGCATATTCATATTCTTACAAACTCAAAGTTTATAATTGCTGAATGTAGTTTATTGTACAGACATCTATTGCTGGTATCTGTCTTAATACCCACATGTAAACAACCTTAAATCTTTTCTTACTGCAATTTTAAATAAAAATTCTGGTTATCATGAACAACAACATTGAGAATCCACTTTAACAGAATACATGACTGGGTAGGCTGTAGGGGTAAATACAGTGATAAAAATAAGGTAAACACAAAACCTAAACACAAATAAATAATACATAAATCAATGACAATGTTTATAAACTAAAAACAAAATAAAGATATAGTCCAAGGAATAGGATTGATGGTAAAGGGATCAGGTGCTAGATGAAGGGGCCTATTTATCAAAGGTCTTGCGGACCTGATCCGACAGTGCGGATCAGGTCCGCAAGACCTCGCTGAATGCGGAGAGCAATACGTTTTCCGTATTCAGCATTGCACCAGCAGCTCACAAGAGCTGCTGGTGCAACGCCGCCCCCTGCAGACTCGCGGCCAATCGGCCGCCAGCAGGGAGGTGCCAATCAACCCAATCGTACTCGATCAGAGCAGGCGGACAGGGTTATGGAGCAGCGGTCTTTGTGACAGCTGCTTCATAACTGCTGTTTCTGGCGAGTCTGAATACTCGCCAGAAACATGGGCCTTCAAGCTCCGCTCGAAGCTTGATAAATGGGCCCCGAAGTCTCTCTAATCCAGATAAACCTCCAAAGAAAATGGTAAACAAAATAGTGAACTCTGTTAAAAGAGAGGAAGAAATTCAGTACTCAATGGGTATATTTCTAGAGCTATAACTAAGCTCTGTAACTTAGTATAAAGGCACTAGGTAAGGGTAAATGTTAAACAGACTATGAAACTTCCTCTGTAAATTGATCTAAGCAACTACAGCAATAATTAAAAAAAAATCCTAAAAGAAAAATGCTTTTGAAACGTATTTATTTAAACAGCATTCCAGTTTTAAAGGCATGAGAATTTTTTCTGTGTTTATTTACAAGTCTTCTGGAGTAGTGTATTTGTATGGGTTGTAATGCAGTTTAATGTCCCTTTAAAGGAAATCTGAAGCCCCAATATGTTGCCTGCAAGTGCAATTAGAAAAAATACTACACTCCCTTAAAGGGACATAAAACCACTAGGGATTGTATAAATTGCATATATAAATTCATATATAAATTTTCATTATTTATTTTTTGTATATATATCTTTATTTCCCCGACAAGTCAAACAAAAAGCCAAGAAGATAAATAGCAGATACAAAAAAAAAAGAGGCATATACAATAGAATATACATCTCATATATAACATATGCCTCCTCATCGTACATCTTCAAACAGCTAATTCTACTTTTGTTCTCCTATTCTTAGTACATAAAATAAACCATACATTGTCAGGTTTTATTCGTATTTTCCTATTCCTACATTTCACCTTAGATCAGTATTACTGATCATACCTCGTCCTGTCCACCCCCCCTGGTCCAACAGGAAAAAAAAAAGAAGAAAAAAAAAAAAAAGAAAAGAAAAATTTCCTCACTGACATCCTCTATCTTATATTAAAAATATTTGCAGTTATTTCACCTCTCAATATCATTTCGCTGACATACACTGAATATCGAAAGGGCCATATCATTTTTTTCTGAAGATCCTCTGGATAAATTTCAATTAAATCAACCCACTTCTGGAAGAAGCGGGTAATATCCATTTCTTTCTCTGAGTCTATTGCACAGTGTTCGATAATCATATACGTTATATGCATTATTACAAAATTCTGCAATAGTTGGAGTCTTCCTATCAATCCATTTCTTCAGAATCAGACTCCTTCCTATCATTATCATATAATTAATAAATTCTTTGTTTCTATATCTATTATTCTTTGGCAATAAAAATATCACAAGCTCTAATCGTATTTGTATATTTTCAGTTATTATTTTCTGTAACCAGTAATTTACTTTCATCCAGAATTGTTTAATTTTGGGGCAGTGCCAAAAATAATGCAACATCTCGGCCGACGGGCATTGACATTTACTACATTTATCTGATCTTGTTACATTCCATGTAATAGTGATGGTGTAAGATAGACTTGATGTAAAATATTCAAATGTGCTTCTCTAAAATTAGTAGCTTTGACTGCACCTTGTGCACTATCTATACTATACTGGATCATCTCTGTATTTACTTCAGATATTCCTTTAAGATGCCATTTTAAAACTAATTGATTCAGAGCAGACCTTCCTTCTTCCTTCATAATAATACGATACCATTTCTTTATTGAAGAATTTCCTGCTTTGCATATACCTAAACCGGCATCTATTTTATCCCAGCTCTCTTCTGTCTTGCTAACTCTAAAAGATTTATCAACCCAATGCCTTAGCTGCAAATAAGCAAAAAAATCTTTATTCATAAGTCCAAATTCTCTTTTTAAATTTTCAAAAGATTTCATCCTTCTCACCCCTTCTTCTTGCTCTAGTGCTTGATATATATAGTTCAGCCCTGCTCTTCTCCATCTGTGAAATACTTCAGCTTTCAATCCTTCTGGGAATAATGGATTCCCTGTTATTGTGCAATATTTGGAAAACTCATGAGATAACCCTACTTTTTTACAAAAAATTTGCCAAGCCCTTATTACTGTGGAAATCGTTCTAATTTTTTTTACATTCCTTGGGTAATAATCTATTATCCACATGTAATAATGCTTTTGTCACATAGGGTTTTACCAATATCTCTTCAAACTGCCTGTCTGTAAAATATTCTGCCTCTATCAGCCATTCTGCCGCTATTCTGACTAGGCACGATATATTATAATCCTGTAGAGATGGGAGTGCGAAACCTCCAAAACTCTTTAATTTAGTTAGTTTCCTTAGTGAGAATCTTATTCTCTTTTTCCCCCAGAAAAAAATATGTCAGCCAGCTATTAAATAATTGTACATCCTTTCTTTTAATTATAAGAGGCAAATTTTGAAGTTTATATAAAATTTTTGGAAACAATATCATTTTAACTATATTAATTCTCCCTGTAAGGGACAGTGGTAAATTTCTCCAAATTTCTAATAATCCCCTTATTTTTACAAAAAGATTCTTATAATTTTCTTTATACCATTCATTTGGGCTCTTATTTAGCCATATGCCCAGATATAAAATTGTATTTACCACCGTGAAGATAATTTCTTTTGGTGAGTCTTTAGTTTTCCTTAACCACATCAGATCAGACTTTGACATGTTAACTTTATAACCCGTAAATGAGCTATATCTATCCAGATACTCAATTAGCAATGGTATGTTTCTCTGTGTATTTCTAATAAATAAAAGGATGTCATCCGCATAAAGCAATATTTTTGTTTCAGCCGTATTACATACAGCTCCTTGTAAAATCTGATTTAATTTAAAAGCCAGCGGTTCAATTGAAAGATTAAACAAGAGGGGGGATAGAGGGCAGCCCTGCCTTGTTCCTCTTCCTAGTACAATCTCAGATGACGTCTGTCCATTGACCAATATCAAAGAGATCAGGCTATTATAAATAGCGTTAATATACTTTACAAAATTACCTATAAGACCATAGCTGGCTAGGGCTGTATATAGATGATCCCATTCAACTGCATCAAAAGCTTTTTCAGCATCAATGGTTATTAAAGCTGCATCATCTATATCCTCCCTCTCCTCTTGTCCTTTTAAGTTCCAAAAATATTCCAAAATCAAACAGGTCCTTCTAATATTTAAGGTAGATGTTCTTCCCTTTGGGCTAATCAGAGAGTTCATTACTATTTTAAGTGTTTCTGCTATTATAGAAGCAAGCAACTTATAGTCTAAGTTCAAGAGCGAAATAGGTCTATACGAGTCAGTTAACTCTGGATCTTTTTCTATTTTTAAGACTAGTACTGTTATTGCTTTTGTAAAATTTTTGGAGATTGGATTATTTTTAATATAATAGGCATTAAATAGCTTAGTTAAGATAGGGACCAGGTCTTCACATAACATTTTATAAAATTCTGCTGGCAACTGATCTGGGCCTGGCGCCTTATTATCTACTGATTTTTTAATTGCTGTTTCTACTTCATCCTCAGTAATGGGTTTATTCAAAACTTCCAATTCTTCATTATTTACTTTGGGTAAAACAATATTTTCCCAGAACTCTTTTTTATTCTGCTCGTTAATTGGCCTGCCATAATAAAAATCTTGAAACTTATTATAAAAGATTTGAGAAATGTGCTCAGGATTTATCACTCTGGTTTGGTCCTGTCTTATAGCCTCCACCTGGGTAGATTTTTTAAGGGACCTAGTGAGTTTTGCAAGATATTTACCCGTCTTATTTCCATATGTCATGAAGTTTGCTTTATTTTTTAAATCTTCTCTATATGCCTTTTGTAAAAAAAATACATCCCTCTCATGTTTCGCATTAATATATTTTTGCCAATTACATTTAGATGTATCTTGGAGATATCTGTTATACAAGTTAATTAATTGATTAGCTAATTGAATCTCTCTAGACTTACATTTTTTTTTAAACCGGGACATATAACTAATTACCTCTCCCCTGAGAACAGCTTTCGCTGTTTCCCACAGCACTTCAATCTTGTCTGCGTAATCTACATTATTTTCTAGAAAATCATTCCATTTCGTTTTAAGCCATATTCTAAATGCACTATTCCCCTTCATATATTTAGGGAAAAAAAAAAATATTATTTCTATAACCTTTATTCCCTGCTTCTGTAGATATTTTTAATGTTATTGGGGCGTGATCTGATAGTATAACTTCTTTAATATCTGCCATTATTACTTTTTTCATCAATGATTCCAAGATCAAGAATATATCTATTTGTGATAAAGAAGAAAATCTTTTTGCTAAACACGTGTATGCCTTTTTATCAGGATTTTGGAATCTCCAAATATCCTGTAATTTGACAGTTTTGCATAGAGCCCTAAAGATTTTTGCTTCCTTTTTGAGCCTATTGTCATAGCTTCTATTTTGAGTGCTGAGTCTATCTATCGGAAATTGTGGGGTTAAATTAAAATCTCCTGCCACAACTAAGTTATAATCCATATATTCTATTAAGCGTGCTTGAATTCTAGACCAAAAATCAACATCGATTTCATTTGGGCCGTAGATGTTGCATATCACGAGCACTGCCCCCTTTATTTCTAATTTTAATATCAGGAATCTTGAATTTTCATCTATGACTGTCTCCAAGACCTTACAATCCAAGTTTTTATTAATTAGTATAGCTACTCCTTTCTGTCTCTTGGAGCACGGCGTCGCATATACCTCACCAACCCAATTACTTTTTAATTTACAAATTTCCTTATCTTTTAGCCGAATCTCTTGCAAAAGAGCCACATCAGTATTTAGTTTTTTAAAGTGTTTAATAATTGCTTTTCTTTTTATTGGTGAGGTAATACCCGCCACATTCCAAGATGTTAAAGACACTGTATTACTCATTTTCTTTCTACGTTCTTATGACCATAATCTATAAGTGAGATAAAAAAAAAAAAAAAAAAAAAAAGAAGAAAATCATTACGACCAGGTCTGGTGGGGACTACAAAAAAAGAACATTTCCTGTTTATATTAATAACTTTCTCTAACATATCACTGGCCTTCATCCATAAACGATATAAAGCCCTGTATCTCGCCTAATCTTAAATATTCTCCATCTTACTTATTCTTGTGATATCCTATCTAAGAAAATTTTTGCTTCTTGTACATTCAACATTATTTTAATACCTTCCTTATATTCAACTTTTAATATTGCAGGGTACACAACATATGCCTTTAGTCCTTTCTGAATCAATTGACCACAAATCTGAGACATGCTCTTTCTTTTAAGGGCTGTTTCTGTTGAAAAGTCCTGGAATATCAGGATTTTTGAATCATCAAGTATCAGGGGTTCTTTCAATCTTTTGAAGGCCTTCATAATTGCTACCTTGTCTTGGTAGTTTAAGAGCTTTGCTATAACAGGTCTGGGATAAGTTCTATTTGAGGGTCTAGTCTGAGGCTCAGTACTTATATATCCAATCCTATGGACTCTTTCCACTATTATCTCTCTCGTTAATGACATTTGCAGACATTTTGGAATTTCCCTTGCCACTAATTTCTCTAAGTCCTCATTTAAGATTTTCTCTGGAACCCCAAGTATTCGAATGTTACTCCGTCTCATCCTATCCTCCATTGAATCTAGCCTTTCCTGTAGCTTACTAGTTTGTGTGACTAGCCTTGTAATAGTTAATTCTTTTTCCCCCAATTGGTCCTCCAAATTGGAGATTCTACTTTCAGCCTCTTCCATTCTAGCATTAAACTGTTTTAAGTCAGTAGATATCTCTAAGATATCTTTCCTTATATTTTCAAACTGAGGTAACATTAAATTCGATAATTGGGAGATAATTAAATGAGATTCAAGACTTGTGGTCACCTGCTCCCCTGCTTCTATAGTACTACTTTCTGCAATATTTTTATTTTTATTTCTCTCCCTATTTTTAGCCGCCATCATAGGAGATTTGTCCTTCAAATTATAAACATATTTCTCCATATATTGGAGAGTGACACTGTGAATAGTGCAAAAAAAGTGTGTATATATGTGAAAAATCTATCAAACAGTGAACCGTGTATATATAAAAAAAAAAAAAAAAAAAAAAAAAGAAGAGAAAGGGAGAAAAATCGTGATTTGGATGTGTTTGTGTGATTTTGTGATTTTTTTTTTTTTTAAATCTTTTCTTTTGGAATTATAGGGGAGTGATCTCCAGAGGTGATAGGAAACAAGAACACAAAAAAAAAAATGTGTGAAAATCTAGATTTTTACTAGAATGACAATCCCTATTACTTCAACCCTATAGAACCACTTTAAAGGGAAAGAAGCAAGAGAAGGGAAAAAAAAAAAAACAGAGAGCAAGTAAATAATAAGAAAGTTTCAAAATCCAGATCAAGTTAAACTCATTTGACTAGTACATTAATCGTTAAACAGGAGAAATCCACTCTTCCTTTGGGCATAGAATTGTTATTACAGTATGTCCCAGTACAGAATTACTAGGGCTTATACAAACCCAGCAATTCAATTTCTCAAGTCCTCTTAAATCTTCTATTTAATAAGTATTTAGGGCCTTTCAATAACAACTTCAGCCGTTTACAAAGTCATGTTTACTCAGTTCCTGTTAAAATAGGAGTTACAAACAGCATCCCTCCTCAGATACCTCCTATTCTCCCTTAGGTTAGGGCACAGTTTTTTCAACCACATAAAGGATTAAACTTCTATTTTAACCCAGATAGAACACTTATTCATATATTTCCAGGTAGCTTTGTCCCTGATTTCATTCAATTCAGACAGAAAGGCACTGAATCTTCTTCATTACAGCCTTCTTTACTAGGATAATCATAAATTTGCTTTACTTAGTTATAGAGGTAGGCTTCTTCACTGGGAAAGTGCTTGATCAGCCACAGATCTCAGCTATATATCCACATTCACACCTAACCCAGGCTTCACAGCCATTCAACAGCCATTTAACATGCTTTCTGCGGGGGACCCCCTATCGAACAATATCTTTTTATTACAGATTTCTTCACTGGGGTGTTATAACCATTACTTAGAGTTTAATTGCTGAATTTCCCCAGGCTTACAAATCATATAATAGATCCACCGATATTCTCATGAATCTTTCCACATCCGGGGACTCACATTCATTTCACGCTTCAGATTTTTCAGAACATGGCCATGACAGAATTTTTACTCGTCCATAAAAATCTTTAACTTAGATTTAGAGACAGTCTGCTTCACTGGGATAGTGTATTAACATCCAATAAGCAAAAGTCATAGCTGTAATTCCTTATTCGCACTTACCCCAGACTTCCAGGCCACTTAACCTTCTTCCCCAAGCCTCAAAGCCAATTAACATGCCTTCTACGGGGGACCCCCTATCAAGAAATATCTCTTTATTACAGCTTTCTTCACTGGGGTATAACAATTGCTGACAGTTTAATTGCTAAATTTCCCCAGACTTACAGATCATATAATAAATGCACCAATATCCTTATGCATCTCTCTCCAGCCGTAG
This sequence comes from Bombina bombina, assembly GCF_027579735.1. Classification (NCBI taxonomy): domain Eukaryota; kingdom Metazoa; phylum Chordata; class Amphibia; order Anura; family Bombinatoridae; genus Bombina; species Bombina bombina. Next base: position 373,896,456 of record NC_069500.1, read on the forward strand.
ACTCACATTCAATTCTCACTTCAAATTTTTCAGAGCATAACCACGACAGAATTTTTACTTGTCAGAAAAGCTTTTAACTTAGGTATAGAGACAGGCTTCTTCACTGGGATAGTGTATTAACAGCCAATAAAAAAGAGGTCACAGCTATAAATCCTCATTCACACTTACCCCAGACTTCCAAGCCAAATAACCTGCTTTCTACAAAGGTGCCCCTGTCAAACATCCAGCAAAAAATAAATAAAGTTCAGCGGCACTTATCTTTTGTTGCTTTCCAGGCTCTCTTTTCCCCAGCTTTTATGGTTATATCCACAGCACAGAGGGATTCTGCTAGTGACTGTTCATCAAACAGAAAACGCGGTATCCGCTACGATACCTGCTTGTCGCGGATATATTGCTTCCCAGGGAGAGACTCACTCTCGCACTGATGTCACCATCTTCCTGCTTGTTCACTAAGCGCTTGCCAAGAGAAGATTTTTCGCCAGCACGCTGGCCTTGCAGCCCGGTCCTGTTCTTTCCTGGGCTAGTGAGTTCAAGCAGCGTGGTTTGTCCCGGCTTGCCACGGCCTAGGGTCTGCTATGCGGCGTTTGTGATGCAGAGGCTGGAGCGGGTACACTTCGCGCTCTCTACGTCAGCCCGCCCACCGGAAGCTCTAGCCATACATTTGACCTGTTTTTCTTGAACATACTGGTGTCTCGATTCTATGGTCAGTAGATTTACCAATTTTCATTATTTATTGAAGTTTATGGATTTTATTAGAACTGGAACACACACTACAGGCTTCAAAAGCCCAACCCTGACATTTATGGGTCTCCAATTGGCCTCAGTGCAGTTGATGAGATGAGAACTGTTGAACAAAGGAAACCTTGCTATCAAAAAACATATGGCACTGGCTAAACTTGTATACTCCAGTAACAAATATGTATTGCTCCTGCAAATAAGGCAAACGGTGGAGGAGTTGAAAAACAAATGTAGTTTTTCTTTTATATTCAGTTTCATGAAAATATATATGAAAAATAAAATGGTCTTAACATTTTTCAAGCAGTTATTACAATCAATCTGAGATATTTCTAAAAATAATCAGTTTAACGCTGCAAATCTCTTTATAAGTTTTGCCCATTTCTGTATATATATATATATATATATATATATATATATATATATATATATATATATATATATATATATAAATCTGTTAACAAATATAGGAACTTCCTTGCCTGTGATTTCAACATGTGAGCAAGGAGCATTAAAGGGACATAAAACCCAAAAATGTTCCCTTAATGATTCAAATAGAGCATGCAATTTTAAGCAACATTACAACGTACTTCAATTGTATAATTTTCTTAGTTCTCTTGGAATCATTTGTTAAACAGCATGTCTAGGTACACTCTGGAGCAGATAACTAACTGCTGATAGGTGGCTACACATATATGCATCTTGTTATTGGCTTACTGATGTGTTTAGCTAGCTCCCAGTAGTGAATTACTCCTCCTTCTACAAAGGATACCAAGAGAAGTAAGCAATTTGATAATACAAGTAAATTGGAAAGTTGTTTAAAAATGTATGTTCTATCTTAATCATGAATGAAAAATGTGGGGTTATATGTCCCTTTAAGGTACTCTGTTTCCCAGCTATCTAGACTATTGATAAAGTTTTAGCTTTGGCAGTTTTACATTTAATAATTTAATAATAAAGAGAAATAGACAATCTATTGTGGGCACTTTGTGTATTGTTGCAAAACTGCTGCTATATAGTGCTTAAGACACATGCACACTCCTGAACTGACCTCCCTGCTTTTCTACAAAGGATAACAAATAAACAAAAAAGTTGATAATAAAATTAAATTGAAAATTTGTTTAAGAATTTTATGTTCTATCTGAATCGTGAAATGTTTTTTTTTTTTTTTGGGGGGGGGGGGGTATGTCCCTTTAATAACAGAAGCATTTTGTGATTGTTATTATTAGAAAAACACACTGTCAATATTGTCCAATAGAAAATGTTTAGTTTAAAATAAAATTCACACTTTAATCAAACTATGATAAGCGACTCAAAATGATATGATAAACATATAAACAGATTCATATTGGGCCAGATTACGAGTTAACAGTTACACGCAAGAGAAAAGGGGTTTATCTCGGGTGTTTGCAAGCGTTGGGTTTACCGCTCGTAAATACAAGTTGATAGTAAACGCGATCACTTGGGCGCAACCGTGTTTTACTGCATCCTCATAGTTCTGGTTAACTGTTTCGCAAAACATAAAATTGTATATACAGTATATGTCTATAAATGTGTACTTATGTGTTTATATGTGTATATATGTCTGTAAATACATATGTACACATTATACTATATTCATATTTAATAAAGTGTTAGTGTGTATTTACTGTAAATATTTCACATCCAATGTTCTTCACATAGGGGAATATGTTCTATGTTTTATATATATATATATATATATATATATATATATATATATGAAAGGAGAAAACCTAAGTGCACAGGATAACCAGGATGTGAGAGAGTGCAATAATTTATGTGTTAGCAGCAAAAGGGAATAATAAATTAGCCGTCTAGATATTATCAGCCTAAACAAAACACATATTAAAATTTTATATATAATACCTATATAAAGTATTAATGGGTAAATAAAGAGATGAATATAGAGAAATGTATATAGAGACAATACGGAGGTAACCAGTCTATATCATTTCTAAGCAAAGTAAAGTACATATAATAGTGTCAAATTGTGATCACCAGGCGTTAGATATTTAAAGAGTCCAAAAAGTTCATAACATATAGAATAGCAGGCTAGATTCCACAATCGTTCGTCTTGGAGTCCCAATGTAAACAGATATCTGAAAAACGGGTACTCACCAACCTTTACCTCAATCCTATGAGGTAAGTGGAGTGCTCAGTCAAGTGAAACTTGGAGGCGTGGGTTTGAATCAATCCTGCCTTCACCACGTCACTCCTCAGCTGCATCCCTCTAGTTCCCTGTAAGCTCAAACCCACTCCAAACCAAACAATGCAATAAAAGAACAAAGAAAGGGGGGAGAGACAGGGACTGCGATAGTGTAAAAATGTTTTAATAATTGACAATAAAAGCTTACAGGATGTAACCTTAAACATGTGAGGTATTTACGTGCCTTAAGTATCGTCTTGATACAAAGAAACTTAAAATCCTAAAATCTTCAAAGGAGCTGCCAAAATAGCGTCTGCCAGGACCGGGTCACCCACACAATACACCTTATGCGTTTTGAAGTGTGTTGTATTTAATACTTCTTCATCAGAGAAGCACGGATTCTTGCACTCATATTTTCGTATGCTCAACGAGTGTTTTCTTTGCATATTAAGCAATTACGTCTACTTGCTGATTGAGCGCAGTCCCACAGTTGTAACTTCAGCAACTACTGTTTTGTTCTCTTTCTTACTAAAGATATAGATATATAGATATAGTCGTATGCAAAAGTTTAGGCACCCCTGACAATTTCCATGATTTTCATTTATAAATAATTGGGTGTTTGGATCAGCAATTTCATTTTGATCTATCAAATAACTGAAGGACACAGTAATATTTCAGTAGTGAAATTAGGTTTATTGAATTAATAGAAAATGTGCAATATGCATCAAAATGAAATTAGACAGGTGCATAAATTTGGGCACCCCAACAGAAATATTACATCAATATTTGGTAGAGCATCCTTTAGCAGAAATAACAGCCTCTAGATGCTTCCTATAGCCTGTAATGAGTGTCTGGATTCTGGATGAAGGTATTTTGGACCATTCCTCCTTGCAAAACATCTCCAGTTCAGTTAGGTTTGATGGTTGCTGAGCATGGATAGCCCGCTTCAAATCACCCCACAGATTTTCAATGATATTCAGGTCTGGGGACTGAACAGAACATTGTACTTGTTACTCTGCATAAATGCCAGAATAGATTTTGAGCAGTGTTTTGGGTCGTTGTCTTGTTAAAATATCCAGCCTTGGCATAACTTTAACTTTGTGACTGATTCCTCAACATTATTCTCAAGTATCTGCTGATATTGAGTGGAATCCATGCAACCCTCAACTTTAACAAGATTCCCAGTACCGGCACTGGCCACATATCCCCACAGCATGATGGAACATCCAACAAATTTTACTGTGGGTAGCAAGTGTTTGTCTTGGAACGCTGTGTTCTTTTGCCCCCATGCATAATGCCCCATGTTATAACCAAATAACTAGGGAAGTTATTTTTTCCAGATGTATGCAAACCATCTTTCTGAATAAAAAGATACCTAAAAGCTGTTGATATCTAAATAGGCCCATGAAGGCTGTAGATACATGGCTGTATGAAGGTTGATAAATGTGAAGTAATCAGTCACTGGGATTCTGTAAGAAAGTCTGTTAGAAATTCCTTTAAAAAAGTAACACTGGGACTGTAGGGTCCTCTGTTTGATTAAGTTCTTTGCTTTGAGGTCATTATCTCAGGACTTCAGCAATAAGATTAATTTGGAAGGTTTCCCTGAGGCATAAGGTAAGCTGGGGCTGGTAACTCTTCTTATGAGCTATGTTCTCTGTAGAACTTTGGGAGATGAATTTAAGCAGGGCATGACTTTCTTAAGGAAGAGATGGAGGTAAGTTGTTAGGATTAATACACTGTTAATATTTTTAAGAACCAGGAAAAACCTTGTTGGAGTAATGTTTTCTTACTTGCCATTTTATTCCTTGACTCTGAAACTTCATTTTATTTCTGCTCTAGAACTAACGTCATTAAGTAATCATGGGTTTCCAATCCACTTAAAAAAATATATGTTTTTTAATACGTTACAGAAGTAAAACAGATGAAAATTCTTAGGTGAACTTTTAACTCACTTAGGGGCTGAACAGGCTATTACAAAGCAGAAAATTGTTGGCAGATAGCAGTAGGAAAGATCAATGTGTCAGATTGCTGTCCTCAATCTTCAGCAAATGTGTTAGTTGAGGGCATAATTCAACTGTGCTGGTGTGAATTGGATTACAAGTGTTTGTGAGACAGAATAAAATAGAGTTTGATAGCAACATGTGTATCTCTGTTCCTGGCTGGTATGAAAGGGAATGTTTTAATTTCACACAGGAATGGTCATAAGATAGGATTGCCAGGTATTGTGTAATGAGAAGAAGCCGTATTCTGTGGCTATGTGTAAAAAAATACATTTTTGTTTGAATCAGGATAGCCAGTCTGCTGATGCCTTTCTGAATCCAAGTTGGCTGCATATGCATACGCTGAACCAAAATTTTAGGCAAGGTGCCCACCTATATAGAGGCAACTGCACAAAGAAAATGTGAGCCAAGAAATTAACCGAGTAGGACACAGGAGAAAAGAGAGAACTGAAATAATTTAACTGAGTAAAGTAAAGAAGCATATTACACAGATGGCAATGCTAGCAAACCTCTGAAACTGGACGGTAGCAAACCAAAGAGAAGTACTGGGTAATGATTGCTATAAACTAGGATAATGGTTTTACTTATTAGTCTAATCTCAATTTAAATTATGCCAACAGATTCTGCAGAGCTATACAGGTTGAACAATAAATAGGGGTGAGATGGGAAAAGGCAGAATTGGATACAAGGATTAAAGGGAGATGAAACACATTTATAGACGCAGAATGGGATCACCTGGACATAGAAATAATCAAAAGACAACCTAAATATAAGAAGAACTATGGGAATTGCTGTAAAAAATTACTTTTTCTGTTTTTTTTTAATACAGCATACAAATATCCTGTATTTTCTGTTTGTATTCTAATAAAGAGACTGATGAATAATTATATGTGGTCATTATACCATTGCTAAAATAACAAATCTAATGGTGGCCTAAGACTTATGCACAGTACTGTATATATAGTAATATCTATTTAGAAATACTTAGAACATATTCCCCTATGTAGAATATTTGCATATGAAATATTTACAGTAAATGCATATTTAAAACATAAATATATGAATATTGTATAAATATGCTTTTACATGTTTTCCTCTACTTTACTGCAAAGGGCTCCAATGCATATATATATATATATATATATATATATATATATATATATATATATATATATATATATATATGTCTATATATTTGTTCATATGTATGTGTTTAGATTTGTATATATGTCTGTAAATACATATATACACATATAGATACATAAAAACATATGTACACACATATATATATATATATATATATATATATACACACATACACATACATATCCATATTTAGACAGGTGTATGTATGTATCTCTATGTTAAAGCTCTTTGCCTGCCTTATTTTTGAGCCCTTATTAGTTTTGTGTGCAGTATTTTTATGAATATTTTTTAATGAGACAGTGTTATTAATGTAACTTATCTTTGTAATATATTTTTGATGTGTTTTGTGCAACTTTTTTGTTTTGCAAAACAGTAAACTAGAGCTCTGAGGACGCGGTAATCATTCTAGTGTAAATTGCGATTGGGCCCAAGCGATCACATTTACTTTCAACTTACCAGCGGTAAATCCAACGAGCACAAACACCCACGATAAACCCCTTATTGCTCGCACGTAACTGTTAGCATTCCACTCGTAGTCTGGCCATATGTGTGTATAGCAGATCTTATGTGACAACTCATTCTATTATGGAAACAACACAGGTGCACACATAAAGGTACAATAAGAATGCTTTGATTTTCCTTTTGTCTTTTGTTTCTTATTTTAAAATAACTACTGAAGGGGATTAGCATGAATAGTGATTTGAAAACAAATATATAATTTAGTATACAATGAAAACAAAAATAAAAATTAGCATCTCTGCAAATAGCAGCATTATGTTTCACTCGTTTCACTGGTCTCTGGTTAATGAATTCTAGCGCAAAGAGCTACCGTGAGCTCACTGTAGCATAAACCAGACACTTGTAAAATAGCACTCCACTTTTATAATCTAGACCTAAATGTATTACATTCTATAATTTGTGAGAGAACATAAGATTATATTTCAAACATAGCTTTGGGAACGCATTATAATAAGAGGTCTTTCATTACTCATAATTGGCTTAGAATCCAATCCACTCAAATATGAATAGAGCTCCCTTATGTGCGGGTAGATTCTATCAGCATAAGACTACAGCACATAAGGATGCTCTATTCAAATGTGAGTACCCCCTTGTTGCACATATTATACCCACCTTCTTGATCACTGATTGATGCACACATGAGGTGCCTCTCTTTTGCTTGCTTGAATTCATAGATCTGTTCCACTTCTCGTGTGAAGAAGAGTGCAGCCTGTCTAATCCTGTTGATGATCTTTTACTCCTGTGGGCATTTGATTTGGGGACTGTGCTACATCTATTGAAGGGTTGAAGTGTGCCAACTGAATTTGTTTCTTTTTACTTCTATATATTTGTTTCAGTGCACCCTATATACCTTGTTTTAGGGTTGCAGTTAAGAATCCACTCAAATAGCATCTGATACTTACTGAGAGGGCCATCCCTTAGTTTTTTAATTCAAGCCCATTCCAAACAATTTGTCAAATGTATTTGATCTTCAACACTACTCTTTAATCTTGCATGGGGACAATTTTACAATGGTATTTAAATTAATGGATAATATCATTAGCCAGTGTTTCTCTATGTTTGTTTGTTTTCTTTCTTGTTCAAATTCTAAAACTTTAGCATCTTAACTCATTTTTCTTACTTTTAAGCACCTAAAAAGCTACATACATATAACATTTTTAATGTTAATAGCTCTTGTGTATGCTCAGCTCATATGTTAATAAACAACAAAAAAATAAAAATATGGTTGAAATGAGACTTAAAGGGACAGTCAAGTCAGAATTAAACTTTCATGATTCAGATAGGGCATTCGATTTTAAACAGCTTTCTGATTTACTTTTATCATCAAATTTGCTTTGTTCTCTTGGTATTCTTTGCTAAAAGCTAAACCAATTCATTTCTAAGCCATTGAAGGCCGCCTCTTATCTCAGTGCATTTTGACAGTTTTCAGTTATACACTGCTAGTTCATGTGTTGCCCTATAGATAACATTGTGTTCACTGCCATGGAGTTATTTATGAGCCAGCACTGATTGGCTAAAATGCAAGTCTGTCGAAAGAACTGAGATAATGGGGCAGTATTCAGAGGCGTAGATACCAGGTGACCACAGAGGTAAAACGTATGTTAATATAACACTGTTGGTTATGGAAAATTGGGGAATGGGTAATAAAGGGATTATCTATATTTTTAAACAATAAATATTTTCAAGTAGAATGTCCCTTTAATGAAACTTGGACACTAATTAAATAATATCATCTAACTGTTCATTTAAAACTGCAATGAAGTGCTTGGAAGTTTAGCACAAGAATTGTAAAATGTATCAAAATGATATGAAATGATTCATTGCTCACACAACATGAATTCATACTATTGGTTAACTGATAAACAAACTGCATTCATATATTAGACAGCTATCATCAATACTGAATGAATTATCCGCTGTGTCTGTGTCAAACTTTTGGTTTGGTTGCCTTGCAGAAGCCCTATTGAAAATCATAGACTGCCCTTGCTTCCTGTAGGATGGTTTTGTCTTTCTGTGCGTTTCCTTAGTTGCAATGGAACTCAGATGTTTCTTCCACTTGATACTGCTGTTTCACTGATTGATAGGAATTATACTCAAATCAATCAAACGTAGGATATGTAATGGGTGTCTGACAAAAAGATCGGAATCTGGGCCTATTATAGACAAAATTGCATTTTCTGCTACGTGCTATAGACTTTTACAACTGGAAATAGCAATAAAATTACATAATAACTTAGCTGACCGCAAAACAAGATTGAGAGGGGATGTGCAGGGGCTCCCATGCCATCAGCTGAGCCACAGACCACTGATTAGTGTTGATTTGCTTCTCACTCACAAGCAATGTTCTTTTGAAACAATCAGTCCCTGTGAAATGACTGAACACTGCTATTCTTCTGCAGGCTGCTTGTCAACACACTACTGAACATTAGGAATGGTTGCAAACAGCTATGTGTATAGTGGTTTATAGATAGATAGATAGATAGATAGATAGATAGATTGATAGAAAATTAGTAGAGTTTTAAAGGGACAGTAAACTCAAACACTTTCATGATTCGGAACAGAGAATGCAATTTTAAACAACTTTCCAATTTACTTCTGTAATCAAGTTTACTTTGTTCTCTTGGTAACTTTTATTGAAGAGTAAAACAAGTTAGGCTCATAAGAGTTCAGGAGTGTGCATGTGTCTTTAGTACTCTATGACAGCAGTGTTTTGTAACATTATTTGTAGCTTTGTAAAGCTTTAAAACACTGCTGCCATAGATTACTAAAGACACATGCACACTCCTGAGCCCTTATTAGCCTACTTTATTTTACTCTTCAATAAAAGATACAAAGAGAACAAGGCACATTTGATAACAAGTAAATCGGAAAGTTGTTTAAAATAGCATGCTCTATCTGAATCATGAAACTTTAATTTTGACTTTTCTGTCCCTTTAAGAACACTTATTTTTTTGTTGTTATTGTGGCAATATGCATCCTGTATAAATGTGTAGGTATTATAAGACATTCAATCAATTTTCCTTGTTTAAAAAGCATTACTACCCAAACATTTATAAAAGCAGGAATGGTTGTTGTCAATGTGCTAATAAGTAATATATGAAATACTATTATACATGCTAATTATTTATTGATCCAATTCAAAGTGTTAACATTCTTCAAAGGAAAAGATAGCTGAATGCAGAACTACAGTAAAACGAGTCACTGGTGGCAGGTTCATTTTTAAACACTCTCAGGTGGAAATAGACAAGCTCATGTACGATTTCAGTGGTATACAAGAAGAATTATTTTTTTGCCATTGCAAAGACTTGATGTTATTCAAAACAGACCTTCTACATGTCCAAGATGTAGAGTTTTCCTTTCTATACAGCCTTTGTGCTTTCAAGAGTATCAAAGTGTAAAGTTCTTGCAATGCTTTAGATAACATAATTACTTTCTTGTACAATGTGAAGAAAGCACTTGAACAATTCCTGATGTGACAGAGCTATTAGGTTTCGGTGGGCAGCAGATTGACCCTGTAAATTGAAACTGTGAGAGGTCACCGTTTCTGTCTTATCACCTTATTTAATAATTCTGCTCAAGCTTTAAAGGATGCAGAGTGTTATTTAAATACAAGCACACGGGATGTGTCTCAGAGCACAAGATATTATTATTCTCATGTTTATTTCAGCAGGATTTGAATAGCAGCAGAATATTTGAGCCTAATGTTACCATAGAGTAATGCTGGATTTGTTCAGGCATAGAAAGCAGTGAAGATGCAGCCATCATAGAGCACTATATGTAAATCTTTACATAGCTGAATTCATGTTATTTTTGATTAACTTCTAATGGTTGCAATTGTCCAGCAAAATAGTAAAATGAACTGTTTAGGAAACCAGTTTGGTACTGGTTGTGGTGGTAGAAAATCAAAGGCCTAATGTCTCCTGAAACGTGTATTATCCTTTTGGTAATGTTTTAATAAAATAGTTTTATATCATTTTCTTTCTCTGTCATCATTATTTATAAAGTCTCTGGAAAAAAGAATACAGAAATTACAGTTTTTTTTCTGCATAATAGGAATACTTTTATATTTGGAAACTATATGTTACAATACCCATCCATGCCATGTGCTGATTGTGTGCAAATAAAATGTGTGAGAGAATAGGGAGTGAACACATGGAGAAAACAACAATGTGTACATGAGCAAGAGGAATTCCAACACGTTTATGAGTATCACTAAGCGGGTAGAGAGAAACACAATTGCCTGCAGTGTGTGTGTATGTATGTGTTTGTGTGAATGCATCTGTAATGTATGTGTGTGTATGTGAGTGTGTGTGTATGTGAGTGTGTGTGTATGCATGTCTATGTCCATGTGTGTGTATGTGTGTGTGCATGTTTATGTATGTGTGTGTGTGTGCGTTTTTATGTGTGTGTATGTCTGTGTGTATGTGAATGTGAGTGTGTTTGTAAGGGATGTGAGGCACTACTAGAAACTAGGAAACTGCTATATCTAAAAAAAGAAGAAAAAAATGTCTTGAAGAAAAATTTGAGTAGTTTTGTGTGTCTGTCTGCACTAGTGTGTTTGCACTACCATGTCAGTATATGGCCGGGTTATAACACAATATATTTAATAATTATCCTTTAAATTAAACCCCAATAAAATATGCATATACCAAAAACCATAAAATTAATATAATTTCCTGAATTCTTTTTATTAGTTAATATCTATAAACACATTGAAATATATTTGTAGGAACAAGGATATGAGTCAATACTATACACGTTTAAAACTATTAAAATATGCTATGCAAAGTTCATAAAAATTTGCATTATTCACAATAGCCTCCCAAATCAGAGTTTCATTTAAAATATCACAATGAGACAAAGATATAAGCTACTAACATTCAGCGATACAATCAGTCATTTAGCTACAATTTATCCTATTTAATTCCAATTTAAAACATCAGAAATTGTATATATTATTTGTGCCAACAACCAAACTCTATGCCAATTTATCTAAGCTGAATTAGATAATTGTAGTTACCTACAATTAAGACAAATTCTAAGATATATATATATATATATATATATATATATATTTGCCAGATAAACAACTTAGCATACAAAAGACAAACTTAACACTATACAGGACTATGAACACAGTTTAAAATACTGAGTGCCCCTTTAGATCTATTAAATACAATTTGACTATGGTCTTACCAATTACCTTTGTTTAAAATATTAAAAATTAGAACAATCATACATCACCAATTTGAGCCATTTGAAGGAAAGTTATCGCATAGATCAAGGTGAGTTTTCAGTTCCTTGCTTAAATGATTGTGTCCCCAAGAGAATGGCTGCCAGTTATCAATCACTAGGGACAAGAAGATCACCAAAAAAACCTATCCTGTCTTGCATTTAGCTATTCCTTATATAATCATTAATGATCTTTTTCGTTCATGCCCATGGTGCTTGTCCCTTCTCATTGGATTAGTTTGGGGAACGCTCCCTCATTGGCTCTGTATGTGTGTCCTAATAGAAAATTTATTTGGCTGTCGTACCATTCCAATCCCCTAGGGGGTAGCAGACAACCAACAAATACATCTCACCATCCAACATTTTCAACAATTTAATACATTCTTATAAAGTGATTATTTATCATACCATAACTTTTTTCATCAATCACTTACAACCTGAATTCCAGACAGGATAGCATCATGTCAATTTTCTGATTACGCCAATACCAAACACTGTATGTTTTTAACATTATATTATATCAAAGTAATTTATACTGCTAACTGATTAGCTTAAAATCCATTTAAAATGTCACCAGGTTATTTCCCCACATTTATATACAAACACAGCACGTTTCATATTCAGTGTACTTCTTCCTGAATATATAAATTGATGCACATGTCCAATTGTTGTCTGCAACTAAATAAATAATTGTTAGAATACTAATTTTAAATCCTAAAACATTCTAAAACATTTTGAAATTTTAGCTCTCAGGTCCCCATGTTTAATATGTGTCTGAATATACTGTACATATGTGTATCCCACACACACACACACACACACACACACACACATATATATATATATATATATATATATATTCATACAAAATACAGCAGGTGAAACATTGTTATATTTGTTTAAATCATGCAGGCTGTATTAAAAATTGAATTTAAAATAGCTAAATTTTAACATGTGTTTTTGCTGGTCAAACTTTCATTGCTTCAATACACAGCATTTTTAATTAGTCTTTGCATATCATTATGCTTCAAACGATTCAGTGAGCCATTGCGTTGTTATCACATATGTTTATTAGCATCTGTTTCTTCTTTGAACTGACTGATGGCCAAATGTTTTAGGGCCAGACATTTTTTTTTGTCACAATCTGATAGGGATTTTAAATCCACACCTCAGTGGGACATCTTTTGGAAACAGTCTTTTGTTCTCAGATGTGGAATACATAGAATCTACAGATGATTATCTTTTGAGACAATCTGTCCTTCTTTGAAGTGACTGTTTTAAGTTAAGTAGTTTCAACCAGTGTGCACACTAGTGTGCCGTGAGAGATCCTCAGGTGTGCCGCGGCAGACTGACAACAGTGCGGGGGTGTCCCTCTTTCAAATTTTGAAATATTGGTAGGTATGTGACAGGCTCATCAGGCATCATTTACAACCATGACATTGACATTCATTCACAGACAATCATTATGATTGTTTGTGAATGAATGTCAATATGTCATGTATAGTTTGTAGGAGGCATGGCATGACAGCACAGTACAGTGTGTATATATGTGTCTATATATATATATATATATATATATATTATATATATACTGTATATATATCCTGTATTAGGCTACAATGTGTGATTTTGTAAAATCTTGGGATGGTGGTGTGCCACAGGATTTTTTAATGTAAAAAAGTGTACCACAGCAAAAAAAAGGTTGCAAATCACTGAAGTAGACCAAATGTTTTATTGTCCACACTTGGACGCGTTGTAATTTTGCATACTGAATGGGGAGGATTGAATCTTGGTCAGCCAAAGCATGTAATGCCTTATAAATGAATGAATCATTTGGTGCTGATAGCCAAATATATAATAATATATATATTAATCTTCACATATACCTTGACAACCAGAAGAAACTTAGATGCTACTGTATATGCATGAAATATATGGATATTTGCCCCTATTTATTGTAACAAATCAACAAACAATGCACTTGTATAATATTTCTATTGGAATTATAGTAAAAGTGGTTAAACCTTTATATATATATATCTATATATATTCATTAAATTTATGGGGGAGATAAAAATCTGAGATTAAAATACTCCATGTCTCAAAATATAATGTAAATCAATATAAATTTTTGAATAGAAAATTAGCGCATCTGGGCAAGTTCCTCGCTTGCGATTCCCCAGTAAAACACCACATACATTGTTACCAATGTACCAGAGGATTCTGGGTAAGATATGCAAATTAGATATGCAAAATATCAGGTTTTTTGCTTCAAATACTGTTTTAACACAGCGATCCCTTAACAGGATTATTGTAACAACACAGAAATCACTCACTAGACAAGCTTGTTGAGTTCCAAGCTTGTCTAGTGGGTGATTTCTGTGTTGTTGCAATAATCCTGTTAAGGGATCGCTGTGTTAAACTTAGTCTTGAGAAAGGCCTTGAGGAGGCCGAAACACGTTGACCACAGCTGGTAAGCATTATTTCATTTTAACACCCAATTTTGTACCATCTACACTATTGTTCTTTACTTTTTTAGGACACTGACAATATTATACCAAGTAAAAACAATAGGAACCTATATCCAGGCCCAAAGGCTCTCCCCATGAGGAGCAAGATTTCCAATTTACTGACTGGGAAAAACTTAGGGACCGTTGAGTGGGTTCTCACCACTAGGAATCAACGGGGACTCTCATTGCTAAGAAATAAGGTAGTTTTTGATTAATTTCAATTTCACATATCATTTGTTCACACCGACTAAGTGCAAATTATTAGTCAACACTAACTGAGTGCATCATTGGATTACAACCCCAAGACTTTGTTCTCTTTCTTGCCACATTTTTACTTACACTTATTTTTCCACTAAGATTTTTTCATTTTTTCATCCATTTTTCTATTAAGACCCTTTTTTCACACTCCAATTCACAGTCATTTGAGAATTTTTTCAGCTGACTTTTTTCACAATTGTGATCACTTTTTATATTTATATTTTCAATTACTTTCTATTAATTTTCAAATCAATTTTTATTCATTTTTCTACTTTTGGTTTCACTCTTTTTATCAATTGGCACATACAGTCGACTGCAAATGATGAAAGACAGCACCTCTCTTTTCCTTTCTGGGGCACAGGAAAGGGTTAGCCAAACCCCAATATGTATTCAAAAGAAGTAATTTTCCAGCCTCCAGTTAAATTTAAAAGACCTTTATTAGTTTCTTACAGGGTCCATCATATCAACCAACAACGTTTCAAACCTATTCCAGGTTCTTAATCATGTCTATTGAATAGTGTGCAGGTGTGTCTTTTATACCTGTTCAATCTTCTGTCAGTTTGCACCATAGTGCCATCTTGTGGTTAAAATTTAAAATTGCATGTGATAAATAAATTTTTAGATTTATAGGTGTTTATTCTTTCTTTGTGATTAGAATATAATTTTCTAAGTCTTTATATTTATCACATGAAATGTTAAAACCAGATTACTATATATACAATTAAAACCTATACACATAATAATATCAGAATCAATATGCTACAACAGATATGTGCTACCATTTTTAGAAAAATAATGACCATTCAAAATCTTTGTTCAGACCTTCAGGTATCATTATATTTAATTTATTTATCCAATACATCTCCCTTCTTTTCAGCATTTGGTCCCTGTCACCTCCCCTCCTGGGTCTGTCAACTTGTTCAATTACTTGAAATCTAAGTTGACTGATGTTATGACCCATGGAGAGGAAGTGACAGGAAACAGGAGCTTCCAGATTTTTGTTCCTAATGTTAGATTTATGTTCAGTAATTCTAGTTCTTACTTCCCTGCTTGTTTCTCCTATATAAATTCTGGCACACGGACATTTGATGAGATATATGGCGAATGTGCTTCTGCATGTTAAATATTTCTTTATTGGATATTTGGTTCCCTTAATGGGATGTAAAAATTCTTTCCCTTTTATTATTGAACTGCAGTGACTACAATGTAAGCAAGGATAACAACCTCTATTATCTGATCCTATTGTTGTTTGTAAATTTTTCTTTTGGCTACCTATATCTGCCCTTACCAATAAATCTCTCAAGTTTTTTGTTTTTTTGTAGGCTATCATAGGTATGCTTTTAAATTCTTCAACCTGGGGATTACAGTCTTTCAATATGTGCCAGTGTTTATTTATAATGTGTGATATCTTTGTTCCTAAGGAGTTGTATTGAGTAACAAATATCATTCAAAACTACTTTTTATTTCAAGACACCTTTTACCTGCAGAAGCAAGGTACTGCAATGGGCTCCAGTGTTGCCCCAACATATGCCAACATTTTTATGTCCCACATAGAAGAGAAATTCGTATATTCACATCCATTATTCCTAAAAAATGGTGCAGCATGGTGGAGATTTGTGGATGACATATTTGGCATATGGTGGGGTGACACAGGTAGCCTATTGCAATTTGTACAACATCTTAACACATCTGTCGCTGGTCTCAAATTCACACTCAACATGGAGGAAACAGGAGTAGCCTTTTTAGACACCTTTGTATATAAAGAACAAGGTTTTTTGAAAACCGATTTATATGTAAAACCAACAGACAAAAATAAAGTATTACAATATGACAGCTTTCATTCAAAAAAGACAATATATATATTTTTTTCAATACCCCAAGGCCAATTTAAAAGAGTAAAAAGAATAGTAACTGACAAAAAGAAATGCAACATCAGACTAACAGATATGGCAGAAAAATTTAAATGAAGAGGGTATCCAGAAGAATTAGTCACAAAACAATTAGAATACTGCAAAAATCAAAAAGATACTATAAAAAAGAAGACACAAGAAAACAGAATGATATTTGTTACTCAATACAACTCCTTAGGAACAAAGATATCACACATTATAAATAAACACTGGCACATATTGAAAGACTGTAATCCCCAGGTTGAAGAATTTAAAAGCATAGCTATGATAGCCTACAAAAAAACAAAAAACTTTAGAGATTTATTGGTAAGGGCAGATATAGGTAGCCAAAAGAAACATTTACAAACAACAATAGGATCAGATAATAGAGGTTGTTATCCTTGCTTACATTGTAGTCACTGCAGTTCAATAATAAAAGGGAAAGAATTTTTACATCCCAATAAGGGAACCAAATATCCAATAAAGAAATATTTAACATGCAGAAGCACATACGCCATATATCTCATCAAATGTCCGTGTGCCAGAATTTATATAGGAGAAACAAGCAGGGAAGTAAGAACTAGAATTACTGAACATAAATCTAACATTAGGAACAAAAATCTGGAAGCTCCTGTTTCCTGTCACTTCCTCTCCATGGGTCATAACATCAGTCAACTTAGATTTCAAGTAATTGAACAAGTTGACAGACCCAGGAGGGGAGGTGACAGGGACCAAATGCTGAAAAGAAGGGAGATGTATTGGATAAATAAATTAAATACAATGATACCTGAAGGTCTGAACAAAGATTTTGAATGGTCATTATTTTTCTAAAAATGGTAGCACATATCTGTTGTAGCATATTGATTCTGATATTATTATGTGTATAGGTTTTAATTGTATATATAGTAATCTGGTTTTAACATTTCATGTGATAAATATAAAGACTTAGAAAATTATATTCTAATCACAAAGAAAGAATAAACACCTATAAATCTAAAAATTTATTTATCACATGCAATTTTAAATTTTAACCACAAGATGGCACTATGGTGCAAACTGACAGAAGATTGAACAGGTATAAAAGACACACCTGCACACTATTCAATAGACATGATTAAGAACCTGGAATAGGTTTGAAACGTTGTTGGTTGATATGATGGACCCTGTAAGAAACTAATAAAGGTCTTTTAAATTTAACTGGAGGCTGGAAAATTACTTCTTTTGAATACATACAGTCGACTGTCAACCAATTCCAACAGGTAATTATTATTATTATTATTATTATTATATATAATAATTCATAAACATATTCCAAATTCCATCATTTGCAAGGGAATATCTGCCCCTCAACCAGCATTGGTCCCTAACCCTTATTAGAATCTCATGTTTACACTTTTAAACCTTTTAACGGATGTAATATTGCTTATATTGTGATATTGTGGATCCACATTTTTATTGAATTTTATTGTATTCCATTGTATTTTGGAGTCCATATTGTATCATGCTATCTAAATTTCACATGTGATATTAGGAAAGTTTGTAATTAAACTTGTTTTTAGTACACCAACCCCTCGTTGACAACTAGCCTTTTTGAGGCGCTTTGAACACATAAACTTACTGATAGAATACTATCAGCCAATCAGAATTCAAGGGATGCCATCTTGGATGACGTCATTTAAAGAAACCTTCATTCTTCAAGAGGATTCGAACGAAGAGGATGCTCCATGCCGGATTTCTTGAAGATGGAGCCGCTCCGCGTCGGAAGGATGAAGATAGAAGATGCAGCCTGAATGAAGACTTCTGCCCGCCTGGAGGACCACTTCTTGCCGCTTGGATGAAGACTTCTCCCAGCTTCGTTGAGGACTTCTGCCTGCTTGGATAAAGACTTCTCCTGGCTTCGTTGAGGATGGATGTCTGGTCTTCAAAAACTGTAAGTGGATCTTCGTGGGGTTAGTGTTAGGTTTTTTTAAGGGTTTATTGGGTGGGTTTTATTTTTAGCTTAGGGTTTGGGCTGAAAAAGAGCTAAATGCCCTTTTAAGGGCAAAACCCATCCAAATGCCCTTTTCAGGGCAATGGGGAGCTTAGGTATTTTTAGATAGGATTTTATTTGGGGGGTTTGGTTGTGTGGGTGGTGGGTTTTACTGTTGGGGGTTGTTTGTATTTTTTTTACAGGTAAAAGAGCTGATTTCTATGGGGCAATGCCCCGCAAAAGGCCCTTTTAAGGGCTATTGGCGGTTTAGCTTAGGCTAGGGTTTTTTTTTTATTTTGGGGGGGGCTTTTTTATTTTTATAGGGCTATTAGATTAGGTGTAATTAGTTTAAATATTTGATAATTTCTTTTTTATTTGCGTAATTTAGTGTTTATTATTTTTTGTAATTTAGTTAATTGTATTTAATTAATGTAATTGATTTAATTGTAGTGTAAGGTTAGGTGTTAGTGTAAGGCATGTCAGGATTTATTTTACAGGTAAATATGTATTTATTTTAGCTAGGTAGTAAATAGTTAATAACTATTTACTAACTAGTCTACCTAGTTAAAATAAATACAAACTTACCTGTGAAATAAAAATAAAAACTAAGATACATACAATGTAACTATTAGTTATATTGTAGCTAGATAAGGGTTTATTTTATAGGTAAGTATTTAGTTTTAAATAGGAATTATTTAGGTATTAATAGTAATTTTTATTTAGATTTATTTTAATTATGTTAAAGTTAGTGGGTTAGTGGGTGTTAGGGTTAGGATTACGTTAGGGTTAGGGTTAGACTTAGGGTTAGGTTTAGGGGTTAATAACTTTAGTATAGTGGCCGGCGACGTTGGGGGCGGCAGATTAGGGGTTAATAACTGTAATGTAGGTGTCGGCAACATTAGGGGCAGAGGATCAGGGGTTAATAAGTGTAGGTAGGTGGTGGCGATGTCAGGGGAGGCAAATTAGGGGTTAATAAGTCTAATGTAGGTGTCGGCGATGTCGGGGGCAGCAGATTAGGGGTGTTTAGACTCTGGGTTTATGTTAGGATGTTAGGTGTAAACATAACTTTTATTTCCCCATAGGAATCAATGGGGCTGTGTTACGGAGCTTTACGCTCCTTTTTTGCAGTTGTTAGACTTTTTTTAGCCGGCTCTCCCCATTGATGTCTATGGGGAAATTGTGCATGAGCACGTAAAACCAGGTCAAAGCAGCGCTGGTTTTTGAGTGCGGTATGGAGCTCACTTTTGCTCAACGCTGACATATTGCCTGCTAACGCCAGGTTTTTGCAAACCTGTAATAGCAGCGCTATAGGGAGGTGAGTGGTGGAAATAACTTGCAAGTTAGCACCGAGCCGCTTATAACGCAAAACTCATAATCTAGCCGAAAGTTAGTTAAATTTTCCTTCCTAAGGCATCATGTGACAGCCATCAGCCAATCACAAAATGTATATATGTATATCCTGTAAATCAGTAGGAACTGGTGCCAAAGAAAGTGTGCGCATTTAGATAATGTAAGGGCATTGGAAAGTTGCTTAAAATTGTGTGCTCTGTCTTTATCATGAAAATGTAATTTTAATTTGACTGTCACTTTAAGACCTATTGGCAATCTTAATAATAGGTGTCCTACAAGACTAGGGACCTGATTAAATATAATGTGCTGGATGGGATGTTTAAAGACCAAAAATATAAAAGGATCAGTCCTTGTGAGTTGTGAGACTCCTTCCATAGAAAGTTATGGAGTTAATGGAAAGGGAACCTATTATTCTGATGTGCATTTAGGTTCATCATTAGCCCAGTAATTAAGTGGTAGACCAGTGCTGAAGTGAGAAGCATATACAAATCATGCTTTATTATCTGGCAGTCTCATGGAAGGATCTGGATGTGGCAGGTGCCAGGGGAACTCTACCTACTGGAATGCATAGTACCTATTTTTTTTATTTACTGGAGGAGGACTAATGTTCTGGGCTGCTTTTCAGGGTTTGGGCTAGGCACCTTGTTCCAGTGAATGTTTAACTTAATGCTACAGTATACCAAGACATTTAGGTGTTTCCAACTTTGTGGCAACAGCTTAGGGAATGCCCTGGGAAATGCCCTTTCCTGTTTCAGCATAACTGTGCCCCTGTGTAGAAAGTGAATTCCATGAAGACATGGTTTGACAAATTTGATGTAGAGGAACTCTAGAGCCCTGCCCTCAAATTCATTAAACACCTTTGGACTGAATGCATGGGCGTATAAACCATTGGGGTTGGGAGGCCACATCCACTCCAGAAATAATGTGTGTGTGTGGGGGGAGGCGGATAATGCATAAATCCCCCCCACCATAAATGAAGCTACATCTAAATTTCAAGGTTCTTTGGAACCTATAATTGCCTCCCACATTCCACTTCTCTATTGACTTCTGCCATAAAGACTAAAGCCATAGTCCAACTAGTTTAGCTACAGCTGCAGTGTGTAGCAGCTATTTAAATGAGAAATGTGGGACTGTCAGGAGTGACTGAGCGTTCAGCTAGTTATCTGCCTCCTTTGTTCGCAGCACAGATTGATCCTAGTTCACCACCACTATAGCTTTCCCAGGGCATTATACCTACATGTCCTGCAGTAACTCTGAAGTCCTATTAATGTTGTAGCAGTGGATTCGGCAGTATATGCAACCATCTCCCACAAATCTGAGGAGTAAGCATCAGTATGTTGGGGCTCAGCTGCTCCTGCTGCATTTCACCTAGCACATAACTATGCTGAAAGGGGAGACAGTTACATCCAGACTGATGCTGCTGAATATTATTAAAATGTGAGAACCTAGAGTGCTGGGACTTGCACTGGCATAGAGATAATAGTGCATTGAACCAGGTAAGAACTATTGCAGCAGCTGTTTTCGTGTATATTTGTCTCACTGTCTTGGCTGTTTGGGGTTTGCAACAGAAGCTGCATCACCATTTTAGCTGTTTTGTCAAATTTATTTATTTTCTTTCTTTCCCTCCCTCTGCTTTTTGTATTTGCTGACTTAAATTAACTTTAACCCAGTGAATGCCTCCTTGTATGTGTGTCTCACATCTCTGGGACTAGGAAGCACATGATCTGTAGCAGTTTTGTCCCCCCCCCAGACCTTAGTACACCCTTACAGGTCAGTGACACTGGGCTGACATACCTTACAATCTATATAATGTGTGTTTATTGTGTACAGTTAACCCATAATTATGTACCCCAATTTGTTAACTATATATTTTTTTATTTAAAATGTGCTGTTCCGGACAATTCCAAGTTTACGGAATAAGAATACCCTGCCAGTAAAAATGCTATCCCCCAAATTTTTTGGGGTTGTTACACTTATTGATGAATGAAATTGTAATTGCATGCCATATCTCTTTCAAAATCAGTGCCTCACGTCACTAGTTTTTTGTTTTTTATTTGGGCTGAATGGGCTCAAATTTCCACAGATACACTCCAAAATCTTGGGGAAAGCCTTCCAAGAAGGTTTGCCGCAGTGATAGCAGCAAAGCGGGGGAGGGCAACTCAATATTAATACCCATGGAATAGGATGTTCAATAAGCCCAGTTCGATAAGCCCATATAGGTGTTATGTTAGGGTGTTGTTATGCCCTGATGCTGGGACATACGATAACTAAGGTCACAATAGTACTAAAAAAAGGGAATTTGACATGGCACACAAGGATGCATTATAATAATAACAGTGTTTATTATGAACTTATTATATTGACATAAATCAGTATACAGCTTATAAAGCAAGGCAGTCATTAATCTATAAACATATTACTTATCTTTGGGTTTCAAATAAGGCATTAATATCAACATACAAGGGTAGACAGGATCGTCACAGCCATGTGCAGCATCATCATAGTGGAAACCACACAGCAGCATTTCACAAGTGCTCTCTCTAAGATGTTGACCAGAAACTTCTCCTTCAGGATAATCCCCCCCAAGTAAATCTAATAATTAAAACGGAAGTTAGCAGGCATGTCTAATGTTATGTCAATGGTATTATTTTGTTGCAATTGTGTTAAAGAGACAGTTAACCTAAAAAAATGTTCCTAAATATATGTAAAAGGTTATTGAAGCTAAATACATCAAACAGTATCCCAAAGTGTAACTTTAAGAAATGTGTAAGTAAATCAACTAACTATTTTATCCTCGGCCGTTTAGAGATGGCTGCCTGAGCCCTCCTACCCCTACGTAGTTCCTGCAACAAAAAAACCCCTTGAGCATAATTGGCACATTGCGCATGGGCAAATTGTGGGACCGCACAAATTCGACTAGATTCAATTTTGGGAGACTGAATACATCAGGATGACGTAGGAGGACTCAGGCGGCCATCTCTAAACAGCCGAGGATGAAATAGTTGATTTACTTACACATTTCTTAAAGGGACATGAAACCCAATTTTTTTCTTTCATGATTTAGAAGGAGAATGCAATTTTAAACAACTTTCAAATTTACTTCAATTATCTAATTTGTTTCATTCTCTTGATATTCTTGGCTGAAAAGCATATCTAGATAGGCTCAGTAGCTGCTGATTGGAGGCTGCGCATAAATGCCTCATGTGATTGGCTCACCCATGTACATTGCTATTTCTTTAACAAAGGATATCTAAAAAATGAAACAAATTAGATAATAGAAGTAAATTGGAATGTTGTTTAAGATTGTATTCTCTATCTGTATCATGAAAGAAAAATTTTGGGTTTAGTGTCCCTTTAACTTTCCACTTTGGGATGCTGTTTGATGTATTTAGCTTCAATAATCTTTTACATATATTTAGGAACATTTTTAGGTTGACTGGCTCTTTAATTTTAATAAGAATGTTCTCAAAAAAAGAAACGATTTTCACACAGTGCCCTTCATTGGAATGCACCCCCTCCTCTTTCTAGATAAGGTACTGCTATGAGAACAGAAAGCAGAATTAAACAGTGTAACCTTTCTTAAAGGCATTTCTCTTAAAGGCATATATGTGTTAAAGGCATAGGTAATATATATGGTTGAATAATGTGTAAATATGTTCTAGAATAAGCAAAAGTTGTAATAAAAATGGCTAATGCATTAACTGTTTGATGAAAAGGATAGAAATGTTAAAATAGGTGCATTTTAGTTTGAAATATAAGCGTTTTTACAATATACTTCCATTAGCAACAATTATTCTAGTAAAAGTTATTACTATTTTTCAGCATCATAGGTACATATGTTGTGAAAGCTCATGCACCAGTACACAAACACCATGTGGGCTGAGGAAGCTGGCAGAGGTGTGTGTTGCTTCTGAAGACATAACATTGTTATACAAGTCACTGCTGAACCTTTGGCTAAGGTGTGGTGTTTGAATACTGGTGCACAGGTCCTAACAAAATATGTGTATGCTGCAGAAAAATAATTTTTACTAGAAGCATTTTTGCTAATTGAAGTATATTGCAAAAATGCTTCTGTTTCACTTTTAATTTTTGACCTTTCTATCCCTTTAAAGTGATGGTAAATCCAATCGTTTAACAAATGCTAGGATTTACCATCACTAAAAATAAACTCTAGTTTCTGTCATCAATTACTAAAAAACGGGTGCTAAACTCACCCTTTCTATGCTGAAGTAAATCGCTAAAATCAGCGCCTCCGGCTGCCCACGGCACAATGATCCTTTACCATTGAGGTGACGTTTCCACCTCTAGCCATGCTAAGATGTCAGTTGACATGCACGGCTATAGGTTTAGAGGTGGAAACGTCACCTCATTGAACAAGGGCGCTGTGCCGTGGGTGGCTGGAAGCGCTGATTTTAGCCATATACAGTACTTCAGCACAGAAAGGGTGAGTTTAGCACTTGCTTTTTTAGTAATTTATTTTTTTAAACTTTTATTTATTAAATATCAGACAGTTGGATACAGTAGCTTGACGGCATTTTAGAGTAATTCACACAGAAAGACAATTACATTATATACATATAGTGCAAAAGTCCACCAGCCATCAAGTTTCAGAGTTCATAAAGTCCTACTGGAATCCCCCAGTAAAGTATAGACATTTCTCCAACCACTGACATTGTCTCTTTTTTTTTTAAAACAAATCGATATCAACATTTCCTGAGCTTTGGGTTGGCGCAGGATCAAAGAGAGTTATAACACAGTTAAGTATTTACTATCAAACGGCTAGATTACGAGTTTTGCGGTATGAGTAAAAAAGCAGCGTTAAGGCTCATAACGCTGCTTTTTCACTACCGCTGGTATTACAAGCCTTGCAGGTTTAGGGGCACCGCACTCTTTTTTGGCCGTACCGCAAATTAACTTACGCAATTTGCGTAAAGTCTTTTTTAAATGGGACTTCCATAGCGCCGATATTACACTACCGCTGGTATTACGAGCCTTGCATTCTAAAGTCAGTAGTATGAGTTTTACAATACAAAGCTGTAGCATAAAACTCTTAACTAAAGTGTTAAAAAGTACACTAACACCCATAAACTACCTATTAAGCCCTAAACCGAGGCCCTCCCGCATCGCAAACACTAAAATAAATGATTAACCCCTAATCTGCCGCTCCCGACATCGCCACCACTAGAATAAACATATTAACCCCTAAAACGCCACACACCCGCATCGCAAACACTAGTTAAATATTATAAACCCCTAATCTTCCACCCCTAACATCGCCGCCACCTACCTACAGTTATTAATCCCTAATCTGCTGCCCCCAATGTTGCCGCCACTATACTAAATTTATTAACCCCTAAACCTAAGTCTAACCCTAACCCTAACACCCACTAACTTAAATATAATTAAAATAAATCTAAATAAAAATTACTATCATTACCTAAATTATTCCTATTTAAAACTAAATACTTACCTATAAAATAAACCCTAAGCTAGCTACAATATAACTAATAGTTATATTGTAGCTATCTTAGGGTTTATTTTTATTTTACAGGCAAGTTTGTATTTATTTAAACTAGGTAGAATAGTTTCTAAATAGTTATTAACTATTTACTAACTACATAGCTAAAATAAATACAAATTTACCTGTAAAATAAAACCTAACCTGTCTTACACTAACACCTAACCTTACACTACAATTAAATAAATTACATAAATTAAATACAATTACCTAAATTACAAAAAAAACAAACACTAAATTACACAAAATAAAAAACAAATTATCAGATATTTAAACTAATTACACCTAATCTAATAGCCCTATCAAAATAAAAAGCCCCCCAAAATAAAAAACCCCCTAGCCTAAACTAAACTACCTATAGACCTTAAAAGGGCCTTTTGCGGGGCATTGCCCCAAATAAATCAGCTCTTTTACCTGTAAAAAAAAATACAAACAACCCCCCAACAGTAAAACCCACCACCCACACAACCAACCCCCCAAATAAAATCCTAACTAAAAAAACCTAAGCTCCCCATTGCCATGAAAAGGGCATTTGGATGGGCATTGCCTTTAAATGGGCATTTAGCTTTATTGCTGCCCAAACCCTAACCTAAAAATAAAACACGCCCAATAAACTCTTAAAAAACCTAACACTAACCCCCGAAGATCCACTTACAGTTTTGAAGACCGGACATCCATCTCAACAAAGCCGGGAGAAGTCCTCAACGAAGCGTCAAGAAGTCCTCAATGAAGTTGGGAGAAGTCTTCATCCAAGCCAGCAGAAGTGGTCCTTCAGACGGGCATAAGTCTTCATCCAGACGGCATCTTCTATCTTCATCCATCCGGCACAGAGCAGATCCATCTTCAAGACATCCGGCACGGAGCATCCTCTTCAAACGAAGTCTTCTTCCCGAATGAATGTTTCTTTAAGTGACGTCATCCAAGATGGCGTCCCTTGAATTCCGATTGGCTGACAGAATTCTATCAGCCAATCGGAATTAAAGGTGAAAAAATCCTATTGGCTGATCCAATCAGCCAATAGGATTGAGCTCGCAATTAGGTGTAATTAGTTTAAATATCTGATAATTTGTTTTTTATTTTGTGTAATTTAGTGTTTGTTTTTTTTGTAATTTAGGTAATTGTATTTAATTTATGTAATTTATTTAATTGTTGTGTAATGTTAGGTGTTAGTGTAACTCAGGTTAGGTTTTATTTTACAGGTAAATTTGTATTTATTTTAGCTAGGTAGTTAGTAAATAGTTAATTACTATTTAGTAACTATTCTACCTAGTTTACCTAGGCGGCAGATTAAGGGTTAATAATATTTAACTAGTGTTTGCGATGTGGGATTGCGGCGGTTTAGGGGTTTATATGTTTACTATAGTAACAGTGACGTTGGGGGCGGTAGATTAGGGGTTAATAAGTGTAGGTAGTTTGCAGCGACATTGGGGGTGGGAGATTAGGGGTTAATAAATATAATGTAGGTGTCGGTGATGTTGGGGGCAGCAGATTAGGGGTTAATAAGTATAATGTAGGTGTCGGCGATGTCGGGGGCAGCAGATTAGGGGTTAATAAGTATAATGTAGGTGTTGGTGATGTCGGGGGTGGCAGATTAGGAGTAAATAAATATAATGTAGGTGTTGGCTATGTCGGGGCGGCAGATTAGGGGTTAATAAGTATAATGTAGGTGTCGGTGATGTCGGGGGCGGCAGATTAGGGGTTAATAAGTATAATGTAGGTGTCGGCGATGTCAGGGGCAGCAGATTAGGGGTTAATAAATATAATGTAGGTGTTGGCGATGTCGGGGGCGGCAGATTAGAGGTTACTAAGTATAATGTAGGTGTCGGCGATGTCGGGACGGCAGATTAGGGGTTAATAAGTATAATGTAGATGTTGGCGATGTCGGGGTGGCAGATTAGGGGTTAATAAATATAATGTAGGTGTCGGCGATGTCCGGAGCGGCAGATTAGGGGTTAATAAATATAATGTAGGTGTCGGCGATGTCCAGAGCAGCAGATTAGGGGTCAATAAGTATAATGTAGGTGTCAGCGATGTCGGGGGTGGCAGATAAGGGTTAATAAGTATAATGTAGAAACATAGAAACATAGAAACATAGATATTGACGGCAGATAAGAGCCATAGGCCCAGCAAGTCTGCCCGACCTTACCTAACAGTATAAACTTATCTAGTTCGTAGGATAGCCCTATGCTTGTCCCATGCATTTTTAAAGTCCCCCACAGTGTTTGTTGCTACTACCTCTTGAGGAAGTTTATTCCATAAATCAATCACTCTTTCTGTAAAGAAGTGCTTCCTCAAATTACTTCTGAATCTACTACCCTTTAGCTTGAGCTCATGACCCCTTGTTCTTGAATTTTCCATTTTATGTAAAATACCCACAGCCTCAGTTTTACTAAACCCTTTAATGTACTTGAAAGTTGCTATCATATCACCTCTTTCCCTTCTCTCCTCTAAGCTATACATATTTAGGTCAATGAGCCTATCCTGGTAAGTTTTATTTTTTAGACCATGCACCATTTTGGTAGCCCTCCTTTGCACAGATTCAAGTTTGTTAATATCCTTCTGAAGATATGGTCTCCAGAACTGCACACAATACTCAAGATGAGGCCTAACTAATGATCTATAAAGTGGCATAAGAACCTTACTATTTCTGCTGCAAATACCTCTACCAATACATCCAAGCATTCTGCTTGCCTTACTCGCTGCATTACTACATTGTTTACTAAGTTTTAAATCATCTGAAATAATAATTCCCAAGTCCTGTTCCTCGTCTGTAACAGTCAGTAAAGTGTCATTGAGTCTGTAATTAACATTTGGATTTTTCTTCCCTAAATGCATTATTTTACACTTTGCTGTGTTAAACTTTAGACCCCAGTCGTTTGTCCAATCCTCCAATTGTTGTATATCACTTCTCATTTTGTCTACCCCCCCTGGAACATCCACTCTGTTGCAAATTTTTGTATCATCTGCAAAGAGACATACTTTCCCCTGTAGCCCTTTGCTGATATCGCAGATAAATATGTTAAACAAAACAGGCCCCAGAACTGACCCCTGAGGAACACCACTAGTAACAGCCCCCTCTGCTGAATGAACTCCATTTACTAAGACACTTTGTTTTCTGTCCTTAAGCCAGCATTCCACCCAGTTCACAATTTTTGAATCTAGACCAAGGAGATATAGTTTGTGAATAAGTTTATTGTGTGGGACGGTGTCAAATGCTTTGCTGAAATCTAGATATGCTACATCAACTGCTCCTCCCTTGTCTAATACTTTTGTTACATAATCAAAGAAGTCAATTAGATTAGTCTGACATGATCTCCCTGAAGTAAAACCATGCTGATTTTGGTCCTCTAAATTGTTTGTCTTTATGTAAGTCATAATTCTTTCTTTTAAGAGGCTTTCCATTAATTTCCCTACTACTGAAGTTAAACTAACTGGCCTGTAGTTGCCAGATTCTTCTCTACTGCCCTTTTTATGAAGGGGTATTACATTTGCTATTCTCCAATCATCTGGGACAGCTCCTGTTAATAGTGACTGATTAAACAGATCAGTTAATGGGACAGTTAGCACTGATCGAAGTTCTTTTAAAACCCTAGGATTAATATTATCAGGACCCACTGCCTTTGTAACATTTATTTTTGATAATGCTAACAAAACCTCATCCTCTGTAAAAAGATTACTGTTAAGCTTGTTTCTATTTTGCGTAGCATCCCTTAATGTAGACATTGTATCTTCACAATCTTTAGTGAAAACAGAACAGAAGTAATCATTGAGACAGTCTGCAATCTGCTTATCTCCTTCTATTATTCTACCATCAACTGATTTCAATTTTACTATTCCTACCTTATTTTTTCTTCTTTCACTGATATATCTAAAGAATGTTTTGTCCCCATGTTTTACTGACTGTGCTATCTTCTCTTCTGCATGAGCTTTAACCTTCCTAATTAACTGCTTAGTCTTTTTTTGTTGGAGTCTCCATATTTTCATATCATCATCTGCTTGTGTGTGTCTGTAATTTTTATAAGCTATCTTTTTTGTCTTTACAGCATGTGCTACTTCTTTGGAAAACCAAATTGGTTTCCGCTTTCTTTTACTTTTACAGACATGTCTAATACAGTGTGCGGTTGCATCTAAAATGGCACCTTTCACAAATTCCCACTGTTCTTGAACCCCTGTAATAGAGTTTTCCCCTTTAAATAGTTCTTTAGGTATTCTCCCATTAATGAAAAATCTGCCGTCCTAAAGTCTAAAACTTTTGTTTTAGTCTGGGTGGACAGTTCCTGAACATGAATACTAAACCAAACAGATTGATGATCACTGGATCCTAAGTTCTCACCTACAGACACATCTGAAACTGTATCACTGTTTGTAAGTATTAGATCTAATATAGCTTCCTTACGAGTTGGTTCCTTGACTAATTGTTCAAGTGATTCCCCTAGCAGAGATTCAAGAATATACCTGCTTCTAGCCGATCTAGCAGAAGGAATCTTCCAGTCTATATCTGGCAAATTAAAGTCCCCCAGTACTATAACCTTACCCTTCATGGTCATTTTGGTTATTTCATCTAATAACAGATTGTCCAGTTTTTCATCCTGCATTGGAGGCCTATATACAACCCCTATTCTAAAAACATTTTTATCTCCAATTTCCAAAGTCACCCAAATACTTTCCACCTCATCATTTGTTCCTACAATTTCAGTAACCTTTATATTTTCATTTACATACAAAGCAACTCCTCCACCTTTCTTTCCTACTCTGTTCTTTTTAAATAACCTGTATCCAGGTATGACTATGTCCCAGTCATGCAAATCATTGTACCATGTTTCTGTTATAGCTACTAAATCCAAGTTGTCCCTAGTCATTATTGAAATGAGTTCAGGTAATTTATTTCCTAAGCTGCGAGCATTTGTGCTCATGGCACGAAGAATTTTTCTACTAGAATTTCTAGAATTGTTACTTGGACTAACAGTTTTGGCATGCTGTGGGGGGCAGGTGGATATATTAATGCTACCCCCCTTTAATAATGATTTCTAATAAAGCATTTGAACTCCTCTCCCAGATACTCTGTTCCTTTAGCATCCAAATGCAAGCCATCTCTCCTAAATAACCTAGTATCTTTCCAAACAGAGCTATTAATGGCCAATAAAACCAAATCCTCGTTCCCCGCACCACTTATCTAACCAAGAATTAAATGTTGTTATCCGCTCCATCTTTCCTGCTTCCTGGTCATACACAGGTAAAATAGCAGAAAATGATAGAGTTGATGCCACAGTCTCTAAATGATTACCTAGGTCACAAAACTCTTTCTGAACAGCAGCAACATGATTACTAGCCAGATCATTTGTTCCTAAATGTACAATCACATCTAACTCACTTCCCTTTCCTGCTGCCTTAACAATTCTCAAAATACGATTCTTATCCCTGTGAGCAGTAGCTCCTGGAAGACATCTAACCTCCCTTGTTTCTCCTTTACTTTCACCTAAATACACATTCCTCAAAATAGAGTCACCCACTAACAGTCTTTTTCTCAAAAACACATCTGCAGTTCTTTCCTGTGTTATGTTACCTGGAGAATCAGGTGCCAATAGATTTAAATTACCTGTTACAGCTTCAGAGGGATGTAGGTGTCGGCGATGTCGGGGGCGGCAGATTAGGGGTTAATAAGTGTAAGAATAGGGGTGTTTAGAATCGGGGTTTATGTTACTTTATTGCAGGTGTTAGGCTTTTTTTCAGCCGTCTCTCCTCATTGATGTCTATGGGGAAATCGTGCACGAGCACATAAAACCAGCTTACCCCTGACTTAAGCAGCATTGGTATTGGAGTGCGGTATGGAGCTCAATTTTGCTCTACGCTCACTTCTTGCCTAATAACGCCGGGTTTATGAAAACCTGTAATACCAGCACTGTAGGTAAGTGATCGGCAACAATAACGTGCAAGTTAGCACCGCACCGCTCATAACGCAAAACTCGTAATCTAGCCGAAAGTTAGCATGTAACAAAACACAAATAATTTGGTGTTATTATCTAAGTGAACAATCACAGTAAACTCATAAAACACTTTACATTCAATGAAACCGTGAGACAAGTAACAATTTCCTAGAGTATTATACAAGCTAAACCAATCAGCATCTATCCTATCATTCCCATACGTTCCATTCTCCTCTAAGGTTTGCCTCCATCATGTATACTGTATTTTGAATGGGTATAAAAGTTGTCTCCTGGTTGGAAGATTTAGAGAATCCAGATACAATTTCCATTTGTCAAGAAAGCGTAAAATTCTAACAGAGACATCAAACTTACGGCTAGATTTAGAGTTTTGTCGGTAACGACCCGCGTAGCTAACACTGGCTTTTTCCCCCCCGCACCTTTTAAATACCGCTGGTATTTAGAGTTCACAGAAGGGCTGCGTTAGGCTCCAAAAAAGGAGCGTAGAGCATAATTTACCGCCACTGCAACTCTCAATACCAGCGGTGCTTACGGACGCGGCCAGCTTCAAAAACGTGCTTGTGCACGATTCCCCCATAGAAAACAATGGGGCAGTTTGAGCTGAAAAAAACCTAACACCTGCAAAAAAGCAGCGTTCAGCTCCTAACGCAGCCCCATTGTTTTCTATGGGGAAACACTTCCTATGTCTGCACCTAACACCCTAACATGTACCCCGAGTCTAAACACCCCTAACCTTACACTAATTAACCTCTAATCTGCCGCCCCCGCTATCGCTGATACCTGCATTATTTTGTTAACCCCTAATCTGCCGACCGGACCTCACCCCTACTCTAATAAATTTATTAACCCCTAAAGCTAAGTCTAACCCTAACCCTAACACCACCCTAAGTTAAATATAATTTAAATCTAACGAAATAAATTAACTCTTATTAAAGGGACAGTAAACCTTAAAAATAATGTTATATAATTCTGCACATAGTGCAGAATTATATAACATTATTTAAGTGCTATAGTTCTAAACGGCTTTTTTCCCTTTTAATATGTAACAATTACGGCGCTTTTACAGACCCGCTCTCTGCTGAGCGGGTCTGTAATATTTAGTCAGCGCATCGGGCCAGCTGTATAGTCACAGCCCGGCCCGACAGCGCCATAGCACTAAGTGCAGCTCGCTCCTTTTTTTTTTTTTTTTTTTTAGTCAATTAATTTATTTTGTTGTGTGACAAAGACACAACTACATAAAAAATCCAACTAAAAAGGAAATATACTTGTATTTTCCTTAAAGGGACGCCAAATCCAAACACCCTCCTTCACTATTCAGACAGAGCATGCAGTTCCAAGCAACCCTCCAATCCACTCCTACCATCAACCTCTCTTCATTCAGAACCTGGGTTAAACTTGCTTATTGGTTGGCTATCCAGGGTGCTAAACTTAAAATGGGCCAGCTCCTAAGCTTTACATTGCTGCTTTTTAAATAAAGATAGCAAGGGAACAAAGAAAAATCGACAACAGGAGCAAACCAGAAAGTTGCCCAAAATCGCACGCTCCATCTGAACCACGAAAGAAAAAATTTGGGTTTAGCGTCCCTTTTTTTTTTTTTTTTTTTTTTTTTTATTATTTTTTTTATTGAGGTTATGCTGGTAAATACAAACGATAAAGAATATCATACATCAAAAACAACAACAGCGTCAAATTTACAGTAGTTATTCTTATACATGAAATAACAATATAGCATTGTGCTAGGTATATGTTAGAAACCTCTATTTTTGTTTTTATTATATTCTTCACTAATTTCCTCAGATAACACAATATAGTCTAGAGGAAAAATAGCCTATGGAGTGGTCACTAATGGACCCGAGTTAGTAATGGAAGAAGTAAATGAGCAACTGAAGTTTTTGAGCTTCAAAGGCGTGAGGGGGGGGGGGGGAGATTCAGCGGGTAAGCACCGCTATTGAAATATGGCGGAGTGTGGAGGGGCGGAGCCTTATGAAAGGATGAGAGGGGGGATGTAAAGGGACCCCTAAGATAGTTACTAGAGAATTAGTGATAAATCGAAGAGTCAGCAAATGACATATGTTATTTGGCATCTAGGAATGTAAGGGCACATGAGAGAAAATATACAGTCAGGCGGTTATTATAATTTATGCATACTGTTAGCTGGAGGGATCATGGATTATAGTGCTGAGGGGGGGTCTATAACTTATAATGAACCATTAATAACGCTAAATACATAAAATAGTTAAACATATATAGTTAATAACACTGAAAATATAAGACAGTTATACTTAGGGTTGCCACCCGTCCCTTGAAATACGGAATCGTCCCGTATTTCAGGTTAAAATACTGCGTCCCGTATTGAATCAATACGGGACGGGGTTTGTCCCGTATTTGAAGTTAGTTACTAATTTTCTTCCTGCGCTGCCTGCGACTGACTACTTAACGCAACTTGTCTTTGACTGACTGCTGAGAAGAGTCCGTCCTGACTCAGACTGTGTTACCAGGGAAGCTGTTGTTACCACTACCAGCCTGTTGAGGCTGCGAATGGTTTACTGGCGCTGTGATGTTACCAGGGAAGCAGCTGAGCTGTGGAGGCTGCGATGATTGGTTTGCTGGCG
Organism: Bombina bombina; assembly: GCF_027579735.1. NCBI lineage: Eukaryota > Metazoa > Chordata > Amphibia > Anura > Bombinatoridae > Bombina > Bombina bombina. The sequence goes on from NC_069500.1 coordinate 373,930,303, forward strand.
CTATCATCTGTCACTGTCAGAGTCTCTGACTTGTATCTGGGTCGGAGTTTTTTCACTCACGCACAGGCACAGTGTCAGTTCACTGTCAGTAGTTGGCTAAGTTGCAGAGTTGCAGACAGTCTTCAGAGTCAGAGTTGCAGACAGTCTTCAGAGTCAGAGTTGCAGACAGTCTTCAGAGTCAGAGTTGCAGACAGTCTTCAGAGTCAGAGTTGCAGACAGTCTTCAGAGTCAGAGTTGCAGACAGTCTTCAGAGTCAGAGTTGCTTGTCAGACAGTTGCACTGCGTGGCACAGCGCACAGCACTACTTATATATTAGCTGCCTCAGCCTCTCAGTCCTACTAAGCCTCCTATATAGTAGCAGCACGGTAAGTTAGTCATTAGTTAGTTACCTGAGGCACACACGACACACCTGACCTGCTGCTGGCATCCCCTCCCGGGCCCTCCTGTCCAGTCAGCTAAAGACAAGTACTAATACTTATATAACTAGCACTGATGATAAAGTACTAATACTTATATTATAAGTGGTATGTTCGCATATATTTTCTGGTCAGCTTTGGGTACAATATATTAATAAACTAGTGTGCCCCTTTCACTGTGATTGGTCATATATCTGAAACATTATCACCTATTTTTCAAAATTCTAGTTCCCAATGTCAGATAAAAATTGTCAAATCTAAAAAGGGTTCTCAAATGTATGATAACTTAATTAATGATAGAATAATCTAGTGCCATTATATTGTGTAAAGAAAGATTTAAAGGAGGTTATATTTCAGTAAGTAAGTTATTGCTCTTTATCAATTTGCTGTCTTATAAGCACTATATTGTCAAGATCTTGTGACAAAAATAAGCTTATGTAAATTAGTTATATTTCGAGCGTATGACCGCTTCTTGTGATATCAAGCAATTCAGCGGCACATCCGTGTACTCGGTCTGGTAACCTGTTATTTAGTTATCAAGTGCACCGTTAGCCTTAAATGTTTAAACCTTGACAATAATTGGGTAAGTATAGAGTAAATATCTTTGTGCAAATTATTATACAGTAGGTTTAAGCAGTGCACCTCTGTGTTCGGGTTACACTGCTGTACTATAGACCCCGGTACTTGAATCAGTGTACTGGATTGGCAACAATTTCCATCCTAGCTCAGGCTCCAATACGAGCAGACATATTCTTAGTTAAATATCCACTAGAATACCGGGTCCCCACACTTGCGTAAGTATCAAATGTTGACTTTAATAGTAGTCAGGTAATTGTTATTAAGTGGGTACTTCTATTGGTCTCTGAGTTAATTACAGTATAGCGATCTGATGAACAAACACATACACACTAATTTAAGTTATATTCTAATAAATCATTCATTCTACAAATTGATTTCTGATTTCAAGGCACACACACCTGACCTGCTGGCCTGGCACCCCTCCCTCCCCGGCCCCTCCTGTCCTGTCACCATTACCGTTAGGAGCAGAGCTCCTGCCATAGCATGCTCGTTACCGTACCCAGGCTAGCTGTTATGCCTCGCTGTCCTTCATTTATTGCTATGGCGAGTCACTTTATTGAACTGTCCAATATTTGATCATTTCTTTCATTCCATATAAAAATAGTTATAAATAACCTGTTCACTATCTATATACAATGTGTGTGTAGTAAATATATATATATATATATATATATATATATATATATATATATATATATATAATACTGTGTGCAGGTGCTTGTGATTACCATACCTATAACATGTAGATCAATAGCCATGTATAAGTACACAGTGTGTTGTGTATATACAGTCTGTGTAATAACTATACATTACCGCTAGGAGCTCCTGCCATTGTATGCTCGTACCCAGCTGTTATGCCACCCAAAAGGCATTATTCATAACAGTTCTTCCCACTCAAATACAGTCCGTGACATATTTTGACCTAGTGTCAAAGGACCAGTAAACACAGTAGATTTGCATAATCAACAAATGCAAGATAACAAGACAATACAATAGCATTTACTCTGAATTTCAAATGAGTAGTAGATTTTTTTCTAACAAATGTTAAAGTTATGTATATTTCCACTCCCCCTGTACCATGTGATAGCAATCAGCCAATCACAAATGCATATACGTATAGTCTGTGAATTCTTGCACATGCTCAGTAGGAGCTGGTGACTCAAAGTTTAATTTTTTTTTTTGTGTTCACATTTTGTTAATGGGAGTAAATTGGGAAGTTGTTTAAAATTGCATGCTCTATCTGAATAATGAAAGTTTAATTTTGATTAGAGTGTCCCTTTAAGTTTTGATTTACTTCTGGCATGTCATTGTCATCGGTCCTGTGATCATCATCGTGGTCCAGAGGGGTGTGGCCCCCGCTGCGGCAGGCGTCCCTTATTTTTTTGTATTGAAGGTGGCAACCCTAGTTATACTGGCATAAGTTATAGGGGTTAACCATTTAGGCACATGTCGTCTAGCTTAGTCAAACTAAATAAAGTACAATATAATAGTGCAGCATTTCCATCTGCCTGAGATATGGCTTGGATTTATATCTATGAACATAATATGTCACTCATATAATATTGTTTGAGTAGGACAACATAGAAAGGTAGACGCTAAGGTAAAGAATAACAGAGCCATAAGTTAGAGATATGAAATAAACATCTAAAGTATAGAGCAAAAAGGCATAAACCTATTTAGCAGCCATGTTAATGGTAGAAACCCATATTTTTGTATAGATGCTATTCCAGGCTGTTATATTGCATGAAGGACTCTCTAAGGCCTAGATTTGGAGTTCGGCGGTAGCCGTCAAAACCAGCGTTAGAGGCTCCTAACGCTGGTTTTGGCCGCCCGCTGGTATTTGGAGTCAGTCATTAAAGGGTCTAACGCTCACTTTTCAGCCGCGACTTTTCCATACCGCAGATCCCCCTACGCCATTTGCGTAGCCTATCTTTTCAATGGGATCTTTCTAACGCTGGTATTTAGAGTCGTTTCTGAAGTGAGCGTTAGAGCTCTAACGACAAAATTCCAGCCGCCTGAAAATAGCAGGAGTTAAGAGCTTTCTGGCTAACGCCGGTTTATAAAGCTCTTAACTACTGTACCCTAAAGTACACTAACACCCATAAACTACCTATGTACCCCTAAACCGAGGTCCCCCCACATCGCCGCCACTCTATTTAAATTTTTAACCCCTAATCTGCCGACCGCCACCTACGTTATACTTATGTACCCCTAATCTGCTGCCCCTAACCCCGCCGACCCCTATATTATATTTCTTAACCCCTAACTTGCCCCCCACAACGTCGCCGCAAGCTACTTAAAATAATTAACCCCTAATCTTCCGACCGCAAATCGCCGCCACCTACGTTATCCCTATGTACCCCTAATCTGCTACCCCTAACATCGCCGACCCCTATATTATATTTATTAACCCCTAATCTGCCCCCCTCAACGTCGCCGACACCTGCCTACACTTATTAACCCCTAATCTGCCGAGCGGACCTGAGCGCTACTATAATAAAGTTATTAACCCCTAACCCGCCTCACTAACCCTATCATAAATAGTATTAACCCCTAATCTGCCCTCCCTAACATCGCCGACACCTAACTTCAATTATTAACCCCTAATCTGCCGACCGGAGCTCACCGCTATTCTAATAAATGTATTAACCCCTAAAGCTAAGTCTAACCCTAACACTAACACCCCCCTAAGTTAAATATAATTTAAATCTAACGAAATAAATTAACTCTTATTAAATAAATTATTCCTATTTAAAGCTAAATACTTACCTGTAAAATAAATCCTAATATAGCTACAATATAAATTATAATTATATTATAGCTATTTTAGGATTAATATTTATTTTACAGGCAACTTTGTAATTATTTTAACCAGGTACAATAGCTATTAAATAGTTAAGAACTATTTAATAGTTACCTAGTTAAAATAATAACAAATTTACCTGTAAAATAAATCCTAACCTAAGTTATAATTAAAACTAACACTACCCTATCAATAAAATAATTAAATAAACTACCTACAATTACCTACAATTAACCTAACACTACACTATCAATAAATTAATTAAACACAATTCCTACAAATAAATACAATTAAATAAACTAGCTAAAGTACAAAAAATAAAAAAGAACTAAGTTACAGAAAATAAAAAAATATTTACAAACATAAGAAAAATATTACAACAATTTTAAACTAATTACACCTACTCTAAGCCCCCTAATAAAATAACAAAGCCCCCCAAAATAAAAAATTCCCTACCCTATTCTAAATTAAAAAAGTTACAAGCTCTTTTACCTTACCAGCCCTGAACAGGGCCCTTTGCGGGGCATGCCCCAAGAATTTCAGCTCTTTTGCCTGTAAAAAAAAACATACAATACCCCCCCCCCAACATTACAACCCACCACCCACATACCCCTAATCTAACCCAAACCCCCTTAAAGAAACCTAACACTAAGCCCCTGAAGATCTTCCTACCTTGTCTTTACCATACCAGGTTCACCGATCCGTCCTGGCTCCAACATCTTCATCCAACCCAAGCGGGGGTTGGCGATCCATAATCCGGTCCAGAAGAGGCTCCAAAGTCTTCCTCCTATCCGGCAAGAAGAGGACATCCGGACCGGCAAACATCTTCTCCAAGCGGCATCTTCGATCTTCTTCCATCCGGAGCGAAGCGGCAGGATCCTGAAGACATCCAGCGCGGAACATCCATCCGGACCGACGACTGAACGACGAATGACTGTTCCTTTAAGGGACGTCATCCAAGATGGCGTCCCTCGAATTCCGATTGGCTGATAGGATTCTATCAGCCAATCGGAATTAAGGTAGGAATTTTCTGATTGGCTGATGGAATCAGCCAATCAGAATCAAGTTCAATCCGATTGGCTGATCCAATCAGCCAATCAGATTGAGCTCGCATTCTATTGGCTGTTCCGATCAGCCAATAGAATGCGAGCTCAATCTGATTGGCTGATTGGATCGGCCAATCGGATTGAACTAGATTCTGATTGGCTGATTTCATCAGCCAATCAGAAAATTCCTACCTTAATTCCGATTGGCTGATAGAATCCTATCAGCCAATCGGAATTCGAGGGACGCCATCTTGGATGACGTCCCTTAAAGGAACAGTCATTCGTCGTTCAGTCGTCGGTCCGGATGGATGTTCCGCGCTGGATGTCTTCAGGATCCTGCCGCTTCGCTCCGGATGGAAGAAGATCGAAGATGCCGCTTGGAGAAGATGTTTGCCGGTCCGGATGTCCTCTTCTTGCCGGATAGGAGGAAGACTTTGGAGCCTCTTCTGGACCGGATTATGGATCGCCAACCCCCGCTTGGGTTGGATGAAGATGTTGGAGCCAGGACGGATCGGTGAACCTGGTATGGTGAAGACAAGGTAGGAAGATCTTCAGGGGCTTAGTGTTAGGTTTCTTTAAGGGGGTTTGGGTTAGATTAGGGGTATGTGGGTGGTGGGTTGTAATGTTGGGGGGGGGGTATTGTATGTTTTTTTTTACAGGCAAAAGAGCTGAAATTCTTGGGGCATGCCCCGCAAAGGGCCCTGTTCAGGGCTGGTAAGGTAAAAGAGCTTGTAACTTTTTTAATTTAGAATAGGGTAGGGAATTTTTTATTTTGGGGGGCTTTGTTATTTTATTAGGGGGCTTAGAGTAGGTGTAATTAGTTTAAAATTGTTGTAATATTTTTCTTATGTTTGTAAATATTTTTTTATTTTCTGTAACTTAGTTCTTTTTTATTTTTTGTACTTTAGCTAGTTTATTTAATTGTATTTATTTGTAGGAATTGTGTTTAATTAATTTATTGATAGTGTAGTGTTAGGTTAATTGTAGGTAATTGTAGGTAGTTTATTTAATTATTTTATTGATAGGGTAGTGTTAGTTTTAATTATAACTTAGGTTAGGATTTATTTTACAGGTAAATTTGTTATTATTTTAACTAGGTAACTATTAAATAGTTCTTAACTATTTAATAGCTATTGTACCTGGTTAAAATAATTACAAAGTTGCCTGTAAAATAAATATTAATCCTAAAATAGCTATAATATAATTATAATTTATATTGTAGCTATATTAGGATTTATTTTACAGGTAAGTATTTAGCTTTAAATAGAAATAAGTTATTTAATAAGAGTTAATTTATTTCGTTAGATTTAAATTATATTTAACTTAGGGGGGTATTAGTGTTAGGGTTAGACTTAGCTTTAGGGGTTAATACATTTATTAGAATAGCGGTGAGCTCCGGTCGGCAGATTAGGGGTTAATAATTGAAGTTAGGTGTCGGCGATGTTAGGGAGGGCAGATTAGGGGTTAATACTATTTATGATAGGGTTAGTGAGGCGGATTAGGGGTTAATACATTTATTATAGTAGCGCTCAGGTCCGCTCGGCAGATTAGGGGTTAATAAGTGTAGGCAGGTGTCGGCGACGTTGTGGGGGGCAGGTTAGGGGTTAATAAATATAATATAGGGGTCGGCGGTGTTAGGGGTAGCAGATTAGGGGTACATAGGGATAACGTAGGTGGCGGCGGTTTACGGAGCGGCAGATTAGGGGTTTAAAAAAATATGCAGGGGTCAGCGATAGCGGGGGCGGCAGATTAGGGGTTAATAAGTGTAAGGTTAGGGGTGTTTAGACTCGGGGTACATGTTAGAGTGTTAGGTGCAGACGTAGGAAGTGTTTCCCCATAGGAAACAATGGGGCTGCGTTAGGAGCTGAACGCTGCTTTTTTGCAGGTGTTAGGTTTTTTTTCAGCTCAAACAGCCCCATTGTTTCCTATGGGGGAATCGTGCACGAGCAGGTTTTTGAGGCCGGCCGCGTCCGTAAGCAACTCTGGTATCGAGAGTTGCATTTGCGGTAAAAATGCTCTACGCTCCTTTTTTGGAGCCTAACGCAGCATTTGATTAAACTCTCGATACCAGAGTTAAATTTATGGTGCGGCCAGAAAAAAGCCCGCGGAGCGTTAACAGCCCTTTTACCGCCGAACTCCAAATCTAGGCCTAAGAGATTAAAAAAGTATCCCAAACAGTGTACTTAACAAACCTTCTATCTATACTATCCTCTAACTGCCTATAATATGCAGTTAATACAAGAGTCACTTTAGTTGTTAATAATAAGGATCCTGCCTGTACATCTAAAGAACTGCAACTGCAGAGGTAAATTATATAGTCCCCTACAAATAATAAAGGCATATAGCAGTTGAACCCTATAGTCTGAAAGAGGATACAAAATAAAAGAGGTGGATCACAGCAAAACATTGGCACCTAAAGTTATTCTGCAGTATCTAGAGGCAAGTGCACATTAATATTGGGCTATATGATACCTAGATACATAAGAGTGATAGACAGTAAAATGGGGTGACTGTCTGTGTCTATAATGTAGCTATGGGCTAGAAATAAACCTAGAAATGAGAAGATAAAGAAAGACTACACAGACATAACTAGTAGTTACAGGAGACGTATAAAGTAAATTTGTGTGGCATCCTGTGACTATAATCTATGGGAGTATATAACTCAGTCAAACTTTTGTAAGCAATAAACTAGTAAAGTATAAAACTGAAAAGGAGTGATCCAGAGTGTTATACAGGCCTGTAGCAAAAAAAATTAGGGAAATTAAAAAAAAAACAGAAAAACCTCTCAGATGGACGTGGACTATAGCAAAGAAAATATTAATTCAGCAAAAACTGTTCTCTGAAATAATTAGCTGAAGTCATGTAAGGCTCTGGAGACAACGGTCTTGAAAAGAAATTAACTGTCCTCCATCGTGTGGCTGGGAGATTTCTTGTTAATCAACATTTCCAATACACTGGGGGACGGTTAGGCTGATATTAAACATATCCCAGTAGCAGAAGATCAAAAACATCAAAGATATAACCCTGGAAGTGAGACTGGTGTCAGTATTGGGGTTTTTACGGCAAAGTCTCAAAATCCACTCTAACCCACTCCAGACCTCAGAGATATAAGGCAGTCCGGGAAATAACCCACTCTCCAATTTTGTAAATGAGCCGGATCATAATCAGAAGCCATAAAGATCCAAACGAATCTGAAGAAAACATACCACATGAGGAAAACAGGATCTGGCCTCCGGGTCACGTTGCTTATGTTGGTAAGTGATCCGTATATAAGAGGAGACTGTCCTACTACTCTTTTAGTGGTAGATCATAGCCGCAGAAGTGCTGACCGGGAGCCATCTGGGTATGAGACGGTCACCATTGAGACAGCTGTGCTTGTAGGAGAAACGGGGATCATTACACCGCCATGTTGATCAGCGCTGCCAAGACTGTCATGGGGTTCCAGGTACCCAGTATATGTGGGAGCTTTAGGCTGCACTAGGCATAGGTTGGTAGCGCAGGGTGCTGGGAAGGCATAATTAACGGGCAGCACCTCAGGACCCTCACAATACACTAACGCCAATTTGGAAATCGTTTTCATAATCAACTGCCTTGCTTCGCAATCTTCTGCCGCCGGGAGCAGTGTAACCTTCTTCCTCGATTCAGAGTGGCATGGAGGTGTTTCAATCTGGGCCCCAGTAGCTGTATCTTCTTTAGGCAAAGTTAGCGTATCTCTGTCTTTACCACTGCACACAGCAACAAATTCCTCATAATGATCGTCCATCTTAGTATGCATGTGTTCTAATAAGGCTCGTATTGTGGAGTAGGAAGTCTCCATGTTCAGGGTGTTTAGGAGGCCTCAGATCGTTACTCTTACAGAATTCAAACTTATAGCTGTAGCAGGGATAAACGCTTCTGAAACGATGCAAATTAGATTCAGCGTAGGTTAGGAGCCATCAGAAGGTAATCACTATAGAAATTAGGCAAATATTAGGAAATAGAAGGACCCTTTAGCTTATTAGTGAGCAGAGCTCAAGAGATTAACAGCCGTCCATGTTAGCAGTTGGCTCCGCCCCCCGCGGGTCTGTAATATTTAGTCAGCGCATCGGGCCAGCTGTATAGTCACAGCCCGGCCCGATCGCGCCATAAGACTAAGTGCAGCTCGCTCCTGTCACAGGAGCGAGCTGCACTTAGTGCTATGGCGCTGTCGGGCCGGGCTGTGACTATACAGCTGGCCCGATGCGCTGACTAAATATTACAGACCCGCTCAGCAGAGAGCGGGTCTGTAAAAGCGCCGTAATTGTTACATATTAAAAGGGAAAAAAGCTGTTTAGAACTATAGCACTTAAATAATGTTATATAATTCTGCACTATGTGCAGAATTATATAACATTATTTTTAAGGTTTACTGTCCCTTTAAATAAATGATTCCTATTTAAAGCTCAATACTTACCTGTAAAATAAACCCTAATATAGCTACAATATAACAAATAATTACATTGTAGCTATTTTAGGATTAATATTTATTTTACAGGCAACTTTGTATTTATTTTAACCAGGTACAATAGCTATTAAATAGTTAAGAACTATTTAATAGCTACCTAGTTAAAATAATTACAAAATTACCTGTAAAATAAATCCTAACCTAAGTTACAATTAAAACTAACACTACACTATCAATAAATTAATTAAATAAAATACCTACAATTATCTACAATTAAACCTAACACTACACTATCAATAAATAAATTAAATTAAATACCTACAAATAAATACAATTAAATAAACTAACTAAAGTACAAAAAATAAAAAAAAGCTAAGCTACAAAAAATTCGCTCGCATTCTATTGGCTGTTCCGATCAGCCAATAGAATGCGAGCTCAATCTGATTGGCTGATCCAATCAGCCAATCGGCTTGAACTTGAATCTGATTGGCTGATTCCATCAGCCAATCAGAATTTTCCTACCTTAATTCCGATTGGCTGATAAAATCCTATCAGCCAATCGGAATTCGGGGGACGCCATCTTGGATGACGTCCCTTAAAGGAACCGTCATTCGTCGGGAAGTCGTCGGTGAAGATGGATGTTCCGCATCGGCGGGATGAAGATGGATCCGAAAGAAAGAAGATTGAAGATGCCGCTTGATAGAAGACTTCAGCCGGATCATGGACCTCTTCAGCTCCCGCTTGATAGAAGACTTCAGCCGGATCATGGACCTCTTCAGCTCCCGCTTAGATCAAGACTTCAGCCGGATCATGGACCTCTTCAGCCCCCGCTTGGGCTTGGATGAAGACGTCGGAGCTTGGACCGATCGGTGATACCCGGTGTGGTGAAGATAAGGTAGGATGATCTTCAGGGGCTTAGTGTTAGGTTTATTTAAGGGGGGTTTGGGTTAGATTAGGGGTATGTAGGTGGTGGGTTGTAATGTTGGGGGGGTATTGTATGTTATTTTTTACAGGCAAAAGAGCTGAATTCTTTGGGGCATGCCCCACAAAAGGCCCTTTTAAGGGCTGGTAAGGTAAAAGAGCTTTTCTATTTTAAATTTAGAATAGGCTAGGGCATTTTTTTATTTTGGGGGGCTTTGTTATTTTATTAGGGGGCTTAGAGTAGGTGTAATTAGCTTAAAATTGTTGTAATATTTTTCTAATGTTTGTAAAAAAAAAATTAATTTTTTTGTAGCTTAGCTTTTTTTATTTTTTGTACTTTAGTTAGTTTATTTAATTGTATTTATTTGTAGGTATTTTTTTAAATTAATATATTGATAGTGTAGTGTTAGGTTTAATTGTAACTTAGGTTAGGATTTATTTTACAGGTAATTTTGTAATTATTTTAACTAGGTAGCTATTAAATAGTTATTAACTATTTAATAGCTATTGTACCTGGTTAAAATAAATACAAAGTTGCCTGTAAAATAAATATAAATCCTAAAATAGCTACAATATAATTATAATTTATATTGTAGCTATATTAGGGTTTATTTTACAGGTAAGTATTTAGCTTTAATTAGGATTAATTTATTTAATAAGAGTTAATTTATTTCGTAAGATAAAAATTATATTTAACTTAGGGGGGTGTTAGTGTTAGGGTTAGACTTAGCTTTAGGGGTTAATAAATTTAATAGAGTAGCGGTAAGGTCCGGTCGGCAGATTAGGGGTTAATACTTGAAGTTAGGCGCCGGTGATGTTAGGGAGGGCAGATTAGGGGTTAATACTATTTGTTATAGGGTTAGTGAGGCGGATTAGGGGTTAATAACTTTATTATAGTAGCGGTGAGGTCCGGTCGGCAGATTAGGGGTTAATTATTGTAGGTAAGGTAGCAGCGACATTGGGGGCGGCAGATTAGGGGTTAATAAATATTATGTAGGGGTCGGCGGTGTTAGGGGCAGCAGATTAGGGGTACATAGGGATAACGTAGTTGCGGCGGTGTGCGGTCGGCAGATTAGGGGTTAAAAAAAATTAATAGAGTGGCGGCGATGTGGGGGGACCTCGGTTTAGGGGTACATAGGTAGTTTATGGGTGTTAGTGTACTTTAGAGCACAGTAGTTAAGAGCTTTATGAACCGGCGTTAGCCCAGAAAGCTCTTAACTCCTGGCTTTTTGCTGCGGCTGGAGTTTTGTCATTAGATTTCTAACGCTCACTTTAGCCAAGACTCTAAATACCGGCATTAGAAAGATCCCATTGAAAAGATAGGATACGCAAATGGCGTAAGGGGATCTGCGGTATGGAAAAGTCGTGGGTGCAAAGTGAGCGTTAGACCCTTACCTACACGACTCTAAATACCAGCGGTAGCCCAAAACCAGCGTTAGGAGCCTCTAAAGCTGGTTTTGACGGCTAACGCCAAACTCTAAATCTAGGCGTTAGTGTCAAATTGCTCATATACTACATATTTCAAAAGTAGTTATTTAAAAAAAATGCAACAGAGGGGACTTCCTTTTGTAACCATTTGCAAAATATACATTTCCTAGCTAATAGTATAACATTTGTCATCAGTTTCAGGTTACGCCTGTCACAAGGAAGTTGCTCAAAGAATAAAATATGGGAAATTGTAAGCGAAAGTTGCCGGCCCAGCACTCTGGAGAGCCAGAAGGAAATGCAACTCCAGTACCTCCAAATTTTGGGGCAGTACCATAGGTAATGTAGAAAGCCTGAGTCTTGAAAGGAGCACTACACACATTGGAAAAATCTTTTCTCCATTTGCTTTATCTATTAGACGTGATATAATCCTGGTATATTATCCTAATCTGGGATTCTCTAAGGTCTGCTGTTTAAGTCGCGGTCCAGGTTAGTCTAATAGATAAAGATCTAGTCTATGGACACTATTACTATTATATATAGTGTCCATAGAATTAATTCTAGTGGTTTGCTTGTTCCATATGCTCTCAATGTTTTGCTGTGAGTTAGGGAGTTTAGATTGTACTAGTAGTTTATATATTGGAGATATAGCATAGTTATGTGAACGAAACATGGTATAAACGGGGCCCAACTCTCAGGTAGATTAAGAGTTATACGCGCTATAGGGAATTTAACGAACGGAACAAAAGTTGCGTTACTTCACCCTCTTTAGCACAGCCATTACAAGCTTTGAAACAGCCGGCTTGTACGTGTGATATGGTTGCGTTGAGCTCCATACCGCACAAAATTCAAGCGCTGTTTTGATGTGCTCGTGCACGCTTTCCCCATAGACATCAATGGAGAGAGCGGGTTAGAACAAAACCTAAAACCTGCGATCGTGAAATCATAAGCTCCGCAATGCAGCACCATTGATGTCTATGGGGAAAAAAAGTAACGTTTAAACCTAACACCCTAACATAAACCCTAAGTCTAAACACCCCTAATCTGCTGCCCCCGACATTGCCGACACCTACATAATGTTATTAACCCCTAATCTGCCGCTCCCGATATCGCTGCCTCCTAAATAAATCTATTAGCCCCTAATCTGCCGCTCCCGATATCGCCGCCACTATACTAAAGTTATTAACCCCTATTCCCTCGCACCCCAAAATCACCCACACTATAATAAATCTATTAACCCCTATTCCGCCACTCCCCGACATCGCCACCACTAAATAAAGCTATTAACCCCTAAACCTCTGACCTCCCACATCACTACCACTAAATAAACCTATTAACCCCTAAACATCCAGCCCCCCCGCATCTCAACAACATAAATTAAACTATTAACCCCTAAACCTAACCCTAACCCTAAACCTAACCCTAAACCTAACACATGTGTTAGAAAACAATAGTAGTAAGGAGCACCGAGCGAGTGGGGTTTAAAAACAATTTATTTATTATATCCAAAGTTAAAATGAAGGGTAACAATACCCTAGGTAAAACCTCTGTAACGGGAGGCAAAAATTAGAATAATGGCTGACATGTTTCGGCTCTTGGCCGCACTCGTAGCCCCTGTGTAAAACAATGCACACACATACCTTTAAAAACAATTGCTTCCTTCTGATTGGGGTAGAGGTACACACCTTCTAACAAAAAACCCCTATCAAAACATCCCGTTTGACGAAAGTCCCCTCCCCTGACTCCTATTGGCCCTACACAGATGAATAGCATTTGGATGCACACGCCTCCTCCCCCAGTTCTCACTTCACCATCACAAGTTTAATAATAACTCCAGTGATATCTTCTAAATTACAGGAGGGATGTGTGCGCATGCAATGCTGCAAAATACTATATTGATCACCCCCAGCCTATCAGGGGGCTTTGCTACTTGTCCCATATTGGATTATCAATAATTTATAACTATAACAATAAGGAATCAGACCTGTCTAAACTCGACTGATATACTACTATGTTAGGATCTATAGTGGTTCTAACTTCGAATGGACTTCACTTAAGAACAAGAGGGTATTAACCCAGCTACCCACTCTTAAAACTAGGAGAGATGTCTTTATTGAAAAGGACATATGTAGACTGTCCAAACCTGTGGCCCTTTGTCTGGAGCCTGTTTTGCCAGTCATATAAATTACTTAAAATGGTTTCACGAAAGACATCTCACTCTGGACAACTGAAATTAATACCAAAAATTAATGAGGTCATATTCAGAGTTTAGGCCCTCTGGAATTCTAGTTCTCAATTTGAATATCCAGAAGGCCTCCCTCACTGCCAATTTATTCGATCTACTGACACTTGACTTCACCTTGAGGACCCTTTCAACAAGGTTCCACTTGAAACAAGTCACATCCTTTTCGTGGAACCTAGTAAAGTGGTTCACAAGTGGAGTGGTGAGGGTACCTGCTCTGATATCCGCTAAATGCTCCTTAATCCTGACCCGTGCTTCTCTGGTCGATAGACCCACATATTGTAGGCCACAGTGGGTACAGGAGATAACATAGGCACAGGGGCTACAAGTACGGCCTAGAGCCGAAACATGTCAGCCATTGTTCTAATTTTTCCTCCCGTTACAGAGGTTTTACCTAGGGTATTGTTACCCTTCATTTTAACTTTGGATATAATAAATAAATTGTTTTTAAACTCCACTCGCTCGGTGCTCCTTACTACTATTGTTTTCTATCACATGTGATCATGATTTGACCAGTAGTGAGCACGGGTTTGACGGTGGGGCCCTGCAGGGGAAATCGTTCACTTTACCGTCTATACGACCCCAAGGGCCTATGAGAGACGGTTCAAAGTCGGTGCAAAGGAGAGCACGGAGTGCACACCTCAGATTACTCATTACAGAGCCTGCTAAGTTTGGAGCCAACGCTCCGTGAAGTTAATCGAGGGTTTGTGAGGAAGTGTCAGCTGATACGAAGATTGCGCCACATTCGAACGGAACCTTTACTCTGGGTAAGCCAAACCACTAGACACAGCTGGGAGTGTTATGAAGAGGCTTAAGCAGTATAAATTGAGATATTACCACAGTTCTTACTGACTCATAGCCTTTCGAATCTCACACAAGAGAAGGTGTTTGGGTTTCGTTTATATGGGGTGTATGGAATGGCAAAGAATATTAGGCAGCAATGATGTTGAAATCTATCATATAAAGGACATTTCATTTGCTAGCCAGTTCTTGGAATATTTTCATAACGTTTAAGTGTGTGTGCCCTTCATCCTTCCTGCAATATTTTTTTAATTTCTAAACCTAACACCCCCTAACTTTAACATAATTAAAATAGAGTTACATTCAAGTTACAATTATTATCTAAATAATACCTATTTAAAACTAAATACATACCTGTGAAATAAAACCTAAGCTAGCTACAATATAACTAATAGTTATATTGTAGCTAGCTTAGGTTTTATTTTTATTTCACAGGTAAGTTTGTATTTAGTTTAACTAGGTAGACTAGTCAGTAAATAGATATTAACTATTTACTAACTACCTAGTTAAAATAAATACAAACTTACCGTTGAAATAAAACCTAAGCTGCCTTACACTAAAACCTACCATTACAAAAAATAACAATAACTACCATTCTAAAAAATAACAAACGAAATTATCCAAAATAATATTTTTTTTCCTATTCTAATACCCTTTTAAAAAAATAAAAAACCCACCCCAAAATAAAACACCCTAATCTATAATAAACTACCAAAGGCCCTTAAAAGAGCTGAATGCCCTTTTAAGGGCAATGCCCATACAAATGCCCTTTTCAGGGCAATGGGTAAATATACACAAAATAAAAATAAAGTAAAACCTTATCTACCCATTGCCCTGAAAAGGGCATTTGTATGGGCATTGCCCTTAAAAGGGCATTCAGCTCTTTTTCCTGCCCTTAAAAGGGCATTCAGCTCTTTTATGAAATGCCCAACCCCTAATATAAAAATAAAAACCCACCCTAAAACGAAAAAAAAGTAGGGAATTGCCCTAAAGATATCAGCTCTTTTAAGAGTGCCCACCCTAATCTAAAAAAAAAAAACACCCCAAAAAACCTTTAAAAAACCTAACACTAACCCTTCTTTAGGTACTCACAGTTGTTGAAGTCCCGCTTGAACGATCTTCATCCTGGTGGCTCTATCTTCATCCAGGCGGCATCTTCATCCAGACGGCTCCATCTAGATCCATCGTGGGACCGGAATTTTCTTCATCCCTGCGGAGGCGGAGCGGCAATGCGCGGAGGTCCAGACGAAGGTCCAACACGGAGGTTCAGGCAAAGGTTCAAGGCAGAGGTCCAGGTGGAGGTCCAAGGCAGAGGTCCATGCGGAGGTCCATCGATCCGACGTGGAGGTCCTCTTCATGAGATTGTCCACCGCACACAGAGGATTGAAATCAGCCAATAGAATGAGAACTGCTTAAATCCTATTGGCTGATTTAGACAGCCAATAGGATTTTAGCAGCTCTAATTCCTATTGGCTAATTTAAAATTTTCAGCCAATAGGAATGCAATGGTACCCCCAGTATAAAAGGGCGGATGATCGTATGAAGATGACCTCCACATCGGATCGCTGGACCTCCGCTTGGACCTCTACCTTGGACCTTCGCCTGGATTTTCGCCTTGGACCTTCGCCTGGACCTCCGCCTTGGACCTTCGCCTGGACCTCCGTGCATCGCCGCTTCGACTCCTCAGGGATGAAGAAGTTGCCAGTCCCGCTATGGATGAAGATGGAGCCACCTGGATGAAGACCTCTTGCTACCTGGATGTCCGGACTTCAGGAACTGTAAGTGGATCTTTGGGGGTTAGTGTTAGGATTTTTAAACTTTTTTGGGTGTTTTTTTTTTTAGTTTAGGGTTTGGGTTTTTCTTAAAAGAGCTAAATGCCCTTTTCACAGCAATGCAAAAGAGCTAAATGCCCTTTTAATGGCAATGCCCATACAAATGACCTTTTCAGGGAAATGGGTAGCTTAGGTTTTTGTTAGAGAGAGTTTTTTTTATTTTGGGAGGTTGGTTGGGTGGTGGGTTTTACTGTTTGGGGGTCTTTGTGTTTTGCTTACAGGTAAAAGAGCTGTTTAACTTAGTGCAATGCCCTACAAAAGGCCCTTTTAAGGGCTATTGGTAGTTTATTGTAGGATAGTTTTTTTTTATTTTGGGTGGGCTTTTTTATTTTTATAAGGCTATTAGATTAGGTGAAATTTTTTTTATTTAATTTTGTTTGTTATTTTTTGTAATTTAGTATTTTTTATTTTTTGTAATTAGATATTTTGTAATTTCTATAGTAGTGTTAGGATTTTTTTAACGTGTATTTTAGTTTTCTTTAATTGGTAGTTAGTTTACTTTTAGTTTAATAGTTATATTAGTTTAATTTTAATATAAAGTTAGGGGGTGTTAGGTTTAGGGGTTACTAGTTTCAATTAATTTATTGCAATGTGGGGGGCTTTCAGTTTAGAGGCTAATAGTTTAATTTAGCATATTTTGTTGTGGGGGCTTCCGGTTTAGGGGTTAATAGTTTAATTTAGTATATTTTGTTGTGGGGGGCTTGCGGTTTAGGGGTTAATAGGTTTATTATAGTGACGGCGGTGTCAGGGAGCGGCGAAATAGGGGTTAATATCTTTATTATAGAGTGGGTGATGTTGAGGTGCGGGGGAATAGAGGTTAATAACTGTTATTAGTGTCTGCCATGTCAGGAGCAGCAGATTAGGGGTTAAGAACTTTAATATAGTGTTTGCAATGTGGGAGGACCTTGGTTTATGGGTTAATAGGTAGTTTTTTGGGTGTTAGTGTACTTTGTAACATTTTAGTTATGAGTTTTTTTTGTTGTTTTTTTTTTCAATTAAATGTTTTATTGATTTTCAAACCAAATAACATAACATAAAAGCATTTGTGCTCTAACACAGAGTATATATGCATTAACGGCAGAGTTACATAGAAAATCTGATAGAAGTATAAACAGGAAGATCTACGCACTCCGCCTAGGGATGTCGACTCATCGTACTGCTTAATGAATCATCACCACATAAAGTATTGTAAACAGAAAATACAAGATTAGGGTATACAAAATTGCAATTATAGTAGCTCACTTTGTTAAATGATCACAGACCTCATTGCTCCCACAAGAAAATAACATCAGCAATAAAATCCTGTTTGCCATTGAACACGTAATGAATCCTCTCTAACTCTAGGACATGATCTACTTCGTGCATCCACATAGTGACAGTGGGAAGCACGCATTTCTTCCAAAACCTAGGGATCAGACATTTTGCACAGTTAATCATACATTGGAATAATCGTTTCCTATATTGGCAGGGGATTTCTGGGGTATCGTTCAGTAAAATGATGTTGGGTGAAAGTGTTATTGAGGTCCCTAGTTTGGTGTTAATGTTTTCCGATACGCCTGACCAGAATGCACTTAAGAGTGGACAGGAACACCAGATATGGGATAGGGTACCCGTCCCTCCGCAGTGCCTCCAACATAGGGGGGAGGAACCCGGGTAGATACTATGGAGACGGTGTGGGGTCAGATACCACCTAGAGAGCAATTTGTAATTCATTTCAGCTATAATTATGGAAATAGATGATTTTTTTGTCTCACTAAATATATGGCTCCATTTAGGTTCTGTCAAGGTTTCGTGTAGTTCTACCTCCCATTTAGAGATATAAGAAGGCTTTTTAGTGGGAAAGGAGCCTCATAGTATCTTATAGATAATGGAAATGTGTGACCTGGTGATTGAGGGAGTAGTACATAATGTTTCAAAGGCGGTGAGTGGTCTAACGAGGTCTTGTTTGTGGGGGCTAGCAAGTATAGCATGTCTGATCTGAAAGTACGGGAACCAGAGGTGGAAAGGGGGTCCCAATACTTGAGAAAGCTCGGACTGCGGACGTATCGTACCCTTATCTAACACTGTATGGACCGGGATATTTGTGGGCACGCTATCAATGCGTGGAGTCTGGATAGCATTGGAATCAAGCATACTCGAATTGTTCAGGATAGGGGTTAAAGGGGACATATGGCTAGAAATTTTAGTGTCTTGAGACAAGATTTTATCCCAGACTCTTAAGGAGGCTGCTACAAAATAATTTGTCCTAACACCCAAAGGTCTCGCCTTAGGGGTGATCCAACATACCTCACCCAGGGGGTGACCTCGTATCAAACTGCACTCAAGCTGAACCCAGGGTTTATTCGGATGGGAGTGTTTCCAAGCAGTAATACGTGCTAAGTGGGCTGCTTTATAATAATCCATGAGGTTTGGAACCCCCAAGCCCCCATCCTCCCTACTAAGGTATAATGTATTCCTAGCTACTCTTGTTCTTTTATTTGCCCAGATAAATTGTTCAAACCATCTCTGTTGTTGAATTAGATAATGTATGGGAAGGTCCAGTGGGAGAACTTGAAACATGTAAAGGAATTTGGGGAGAAGGTTCATTTTTATAGCGTTGATGGGGCCCATCCAGGAGAGGTGGCCCTGTTTGTGCCAGGTATTGAGGGAAGTGAAGGTCTCTTTTTGTAAGGGAGAGTAGTTAAGGTCATAAAGATCCACCAGATTGGCGGATACTTCGATTCCCAAATAGCGTATTTTATTTGTAATCTGAAAGTTGGTATGGTTAGTAAGAAAAACGTGTTCTTCCTCAGAGATATGTAGGGGCATCAACATTGATTTTCCCATATTAATGGTAAAATTGGAGGCTTGTTTGAACTCATCCAGTTCTTTGAGAAGGGATGGTATAGAGGAGAGTGGAGAGCGAATTGTAAAAATAATGTTGTCCGCGTAAAGGAGGCACTTTTGTTGGTTCCCATCAAAAGAGACCCCGTGAATATTATTATTGGTTCTAATCCTGGCCGCTGCTGTCTCCACCACTAAGGCGAACAGCAGAGGGGATAAGGGGCATCCCTGACGGGTACCATTTTTTATGGGGATTTGGGTGGATAGTGTGTTATTGGCAGAGATTCTGGCTGAGGGGCTATGATATAGTGCCTTTATTCGTGATATTAACGCCTCTGAAAAACCAAACTTCGACAGAGTGGCCCAGAGGAAATCCCAGTCCACCCTGTCGAAGGCCTTCTCCGCGTCTGTGGACAATAAAACCAAGGGGGATTTGGAGGAGATAGATAAAGACAGGGTTTGTAGGACCCGTATTGAGTTGTCCTTAGCCTCCCTACCTGGAATGAAACCCACCTGGTCTGTGTGTATAAGTAGAGGGAGGATTCTATTTATTCTTGTCGCTAGTAATTTAGCATATAGCTTCATATCTATATTTATTAGGGAAATAGGGCGGTAGTTGGTGACTTGGTCTGTTGGTTTGCCAGGTTTAGGAATAACAGTAATCGTAGCTCCCAGTAAAGACTGTGGTAAGAGGTTTGTATTGTCAATGGAATTGTATAGTTGAAGGAGGTGAGGGTTTAATTGGGACTTGAGCTGATGATAAAATTTAGGGGTAAAGCCACCTGGGCCTGGGGCTTTTCCTTGGGGGAGATTCTTAACTGCTACTAGGAGTTCCTGCAAAGTGAATTGCGAGTCCAAGGACTCACATTGCTCTTTAGTTAGAGTGGGTAGTTGCGCCTGAGATAGAAAATTATCGATAAGTCTGTTTTTATGTGGAGTATCCAAGGATGGGAGGTTATAGAGGGAAGTGTAGTACTCTGCAAATTGTTTGACTATATCGGGGTTAGAAGTGTAAGAGGATCCAGTGGAGTCCACTATTTTGGGAATAAAAGATTTATAGTTTTTCTTCTTGAGGGATCTGGCCAAAAGGCGTCCTGCCTTGTTACTTTCAATAAAGAATTTGGATTTAGTCGTAATTGCCCTGAGGTGGGCATTTTTAATCAGGTATTGGGTAAGTGCTTCCCTGGCCTGTTGAGACTGTAATAAAAGTTGTGGGGATTTGGGGTTTTGTTTTAGCCTACGTTCCTTTTCCTGAAAATCAGAGGTCAGTGATGTATAGAGTGCTGCTCTTTGTTTACGTAATTTGTGTGTGTGAGTTAATATCACGCCTCTAATGTAGCATTTGTATGCCTCCCAGTTATTAGTTATTGAGGTCTCAGCTGGATTGTTAAAATTAAAAAATTCAGTTGTTTTCTCTATTATATCAGTAGTTATCAGGGGATCTGTTAATATCTGGTCGTTAAGTCTCCAGTGTTGCTGTTGTTGAGGCCTTGTTGACCATTTAAAAGTGGAGAGGACCATGCTATGGTCTGACCAAGGGGTGTGATGTATTCGGGAGTAAGAAAGGGCTGTCAACATGTTTTGGTCACATAGTATGTAGTCTAGGCTTGTGTAGGAGCGCTGAGGATTCGAAAAAAAAGTAAAGTCTCTATGTGTTGGATGTCTAACTCTCCATGTGTCAAAGAAGGGAATGGCTCGCAATGCCTGCCAGTTGGCTTTGATAAGGGTATTCCGGAGATATGACTTGCCCGAGGACGTATCTATATTTGGGTTAATAGGAAAATTGAAGTCCCCTCCTAGGATTATGGGTCCCTTGGAGATGTCTATGATGTGATTGCTAACTTTAAGAAAAAATGAAGGCGGGGGGCGTATTGGAGCATAAATGTTAGCTAAGGTGAGTGGTCTACCATAGTACAGTCCTACTAAAATCAGTATTCTACCCTCTGGGTCTTGATACTTGTCCAGGAGCTGGAAGGGCGTTCCCTTTCTGAATGAAATACTGACCCCATTATGCTTCGATGGGCCTGAGCTAAGGAAGTGTTGGTCGTAATAGAGGTGTGAAAGAGAGGGTTCATTTGCTTTTCTAAAGTGAGTTTCTTGGAGCATAATTATGTCTATGTGTTTTTTAAAGAAATCGTGGAAAGCAATTGACCGTTTCTGAGCGGATAAGAAACCCTGCACATTCTGAGTGGCAATATTAAAAGCGCTAACCTGGGAGTGTATGATCCTGGGGGATTGAGTCGAAGACAATTAGACTATACTCTATACTCTATGCAATCGCTTTTGGAGCAATATATAAAGTGTCTGAATTAAGGAGGGAAAAAAAGATAAAAAAAGGGGGGAAAAGGGTGGGAAGGGGAGAGTCTTAGAGGGTATAGGGAAAGATATAATAAGAAGAGGGTGAATAGAGGGGATGAAGAAAGAGTAAGGAATGTGACAGCAGGGGAAATCACGGCTCAACGGAGCCCACTCTAACGGGAGTTTAAACAGTAAATACATTAAAGGGTACTCAACCTCAAAAGTAGTACCACATTGTATAACTTAATACTAGGCATTAAAACATAATGGGAACAGTACAAAAGAAACCTAAAAACCAAAAAAAAACAGGTTAATGTAACAGTTTGCAACCAGGACTGATTATACTCATGGCGTAAGGTACTCAACCTAGAAAAAGAGCACTCATGGTGACATTTTAAATTAGGCAATACGACAATGGCATTACAGTGTATGAATTTCAAATCTTCACACTTATTGAATCCAGGAACAGTATAATTAAAAAGGAAAACAAAGGTGAGAGAGTATTGTAAATTAAGTCTCAAGTATGGAACTGCTGGTAATTCCCATCTCTGGGTTGTTCAAATTTCCAGACATAAGAAAAGTCACTGAGTTTGGAGCCTGCATGGATAACACGGACTCCACTCCCAGGGGCCTCTGTTTCATACTCACAGGGTTGTAGCCTCAGGGCTAAAAGCAATACCAAGTGAGGTCTGTGTGAGTAGGATTGGCTTCAGTTCTAAACATTTGGGAGGCAGTCACAAGTACCGTACTCACAGGTTTTGTTGATTCCACAGAGTCAGGCACCTTATCAGGTAACATCTTGAGATTTAGGGACTTCAGGATTGTCCGTCTTCTTACTTTGTTTGCTCAAAATTTCGGACCATAGTCCTCTTTGTGGTCGTGGTGGTGGAGGTGGGTTAGTAGTGGTAGGGCTAGGAACCTGGGTCTCCATTGGTGGAAGGCCCAGCTGCTTGCAAAAATTCGCCGCCTGAGATGGATTCAAGCATTCATATCGTTTCCCGTTCTTGATAACTTGCAGGGAGACTGGAAAACCCCACCTGTATGGGATCTTTATGGAGCGGAGATGGGATGTAAGAGGAGCATATTCTTTTCTGATTTGGAGTGTCCTGGCGGACAAGTCCTGAAAAATCTGAATTTTTGCACCCATGTATGAAAAATTGGGTTGTAACCTTGCAAGCTGGTAAATTTTCTCCCTGTCTCTGTAGCTTTGGAAGCAAATTACAATGTCTCTAGGGGGCTGATTATCGCTAGGTTTGGGACGCAAAGAGCGATGAGCTCTCTCCAGAGGCACTGCATCTATTACGCGTTGATCAGCTATTGCTAAAGATTGAAACATATTTTGGAGATGATCATGAATATATTCACCCTTCACGGACTCGGGCACACCCCTAATGCGGAGATTGTGCCTTCGTGCCCTATTCTCCATGTCGTCCACTTTATTTTCCAACTCTTTGATCTGTGTGCTCTGATCTTCTAAAGCGTGGGACATGCCAGACATTTCTTTTGCCCATTCCTCTCTGTCATCTTCCAAGGCCTCCACGCGGAAGCCCAGCTCATTAATATCTCTCTTTAAGTCGGCGCACTCACTTTTAATGCATGATTTGACTTGATTTATTAACTCCTCTATGGCTCTTATAGTGACCGGGCTGTCTTCACCCCGCGAAAAGCTGTTTGGTGAGGATTGTGGCAGCTGTGAATCATCAGGGTTATCAGAATGATATTCATCCTCGCTGTGTGCTTGGGAGGTTTCTGCCTTTTTCTTTCTATCAGTACTTTTAAAGAAAGTGTTCATTGCGCTGGGGGTTGTGCTTTGTTTCTGATTTTTCTCCATTTTGGTATTTCTGCGAAGCGCCATCTTATGGCCAAGGCTCCCACGAGGGAGTCTAAGCTGGGCAAAGCTTAAAGTTCAAGAGAGTGAGTTGCAGGCAGTATGGTTTGTAACAGTGTCCCTCTGAGAATAATTGTACCGTCTGGCGGGACAAATTTAGACCATTGGGTTAGGACTGTAATAGTGCAAGTGTGTAGTCGAAGCAGAAAGCAGCTGCAGTAGTAGGAAGCACATATATAAGTGTTGGTGCTTGCCAGGGTCAGGAGAAAAATAAATAAGAAGGGAAAGCGTTTATATCTTCCCAAAGCTTATGATATGAGATGAAAGACTTAGTCTGGCATTAAGTAATAAGGGACATTTGAAAGTTCAATGTGACTCTTTAAGCTATATTTATATGAGGAGTCGGGTCGCATTGTTACTAGATATTTTCATGAGTGGCTGGGTGAGTGTAGCGGGCCGCCATGTTGTCTTACCCCTCAGATGCTGAGTCAGAGGCAGGGAGGAAGAAGAGCTGCTCAAGGTAGCGATAACTCCGTTGCTCAAGGTGTCGGAGGTGGCTAAAGGTGTCCCCGCTAATCCCTTCAGTTGAACACTCACTGCGGGTCTGTGCTGAGTCCCAGGGCTATCCTGGGAAAGGACGTCTCATGAGGCGGGCGCTGTTTGCGGCCTATGTGGTCCTCCGCGGGTCTGTGTAGCCCGGCTCCCGCCCGCTGTCAGGGTCTCAGAGTGCTGTAAGCATTTGCCACAGGGCTTATGGGCACTTTTTGAGCGATCGGCTCAGTGTAGGCTGATCCCGGAGTGGGTCTTCGTTGCTGCCGTCGTCGGAGCTCTAGTGTGGTGCGACCATCTTGGACGCCCGCACGCTCCGCCCCCCTTTAGTTATGAGTTTTATGTAACAGTTTTGTTGCGTAAAACCCATAACTACTGCTCTCAGATGGCGGTACGGATCTTGTCGGTATAGGCTGAAACGCAAGCTTTTTAGCCTCACCGCAAAACTTGTAATGGCTGCACTATGGAAGTCCCATGAACAAAAGCGTCATTTTTACAAATGCGCGACTGACGTTGCGCTACAGGATAAAAGACTTGTGGTACAGCTATACCGACAAGACTTGTAATCGCTGCGGTACTGTTTTAACGCTGAAATGACCATTTCTTTCAGCGTTAAAACACGAACGCAAAACTTGTAATCTAGGTAGGTGAGAGTGAGGTCCCACAATGAGTGCGCAGTACTTGGTTAATGTAGTGACATAGCTGGAAGTAGGCAAATCTTTGATTTGGGGAGATAGATAGAGGTTTGACAAATAATATTGAAGGGCATAACTGACTTTGTAGAATTGTCTAACATTTTACTCAGGTTATCTACACCCAGGTGTTTCCAGTTAGCAAAGATCGTGTATAAGGTGCCTGGAGGGAATCTCAGGTTTCCGCATATAGGTAGGTAGGAGGACTGAAAAGGGTCAAAGTGTTTAGTGGCCTTGTTAATAGTATGTCTTTGAACATCGGATGTGTCATCAGAGAGAATGGTATCTCAGTGGCATTAGCATGTGGCAAAAAAAGGCAACAATATCTGTGAAAGCAATGCTTTTCTAGTGCAAATTTTGTCAAGGATGCCCAGTTGTAATATAGAATATTTGGCAGTCCCAGTCCACCTTTTGAGTATTGTAGCTACAACTTACTAAGGCTAATTATTGGCTTGCCTCCTTTCCATAAAAAGGTTTGAAAAGTATGATTGAGAGCTGTCAAGCCTCCATGTCTGAGTCGGAGTGGGAGCATCTTCATTGGATAAAAATTTTTAGGGAGCACTACCATTTTGCTTATGTGTACTCTTCCCGTGAGAGAAAGTTGTAGGTTTTGCCATGTAATTAAATCAGCCTTGACCTTTTGGAAAATCGGGGTAAAATTATGATCATACCATTTATGTGGGTTAGCCGTTATATGTATGCCTAAATAATGGCTAGATTACAAGTTGTGCGTTAGGCTTAGAAAGCAGCGTTAAGAGGTCCTAACGCTGCTTTTTAATGCCCACTGGTATTACGAGTCTTGAAGGTACAGGTTCACCGCTCACTTTTTTGACCAGACTTGGAAATACCGCAAATCCACTTACGTAAATTGCGTATACCGAACTACCCATATGTCTTCTACAAAAAATTAAACAGTTGGACATTCCCCTAAGAATCCTATGGATGGTACACATAGGTAACGAGACAAGACTTTTTACTCTAGCTGAATTGGTGGAGAGGGGTCTAACCTTCTTTAATAATTGGTTTGTTCTTCAACAATGCCATTCTTACATATTCAAACACTCTGACAGAAGTAATTTACTTCGACCCCTTACCCCCTTTGAGACCTTATGTCACTCAGACTCTCCTATCGTAAAGACCTTATCTTTAACATATGCAATGCTACAAAAACCCCCAATAGGTTACACTCCTTACTACATAGATAAGTAGAATGAAGACCTGGATAATGAGCTATCCATAATTGACATCGTTAAATTGTTTACTAATGTCACTAAAGTCTCCGTATCCAGTAATCTTATAAAGCTGAACATTAAGATAATACAAAGGGGGAACCTTACTCCTGTTAGGATTAACAAATTGTTTTCATCGGCTTCTCATAAATGTTGGAGATGTGGAAAAGAGAAGGGGTCTATGATTCATATATGGTGGACATGTTCGTCGATATATCCAATGTGGTCCTCTGTAGTTAAAGCGAGAAACACACTGACAGAATTGAACTTACTTTCAGACCCTCGCATTTGGCTACTAAATGTCCTGCCCAATAAACTCCCAATGTATAAGAAAAAGTTAATTTTTATTGCTAGTAATAGTTTAAAAAAATTGATTGCAAAAAATTGGAAATCTCAATATATCCCAAACATGGCCACCTGGTATTCCCTATTTCAATTCATACTATATCTTGAAGAATATGCATACATGAAAAATGGTAGGAGAGATACTTTCTTACAGATGAAGGTCATGTGGGAATCATTCATTACTAGTATTTAAGTCACAGGCGGAAGGCTGGTTACGGGACAGGGTCAATTATAAGGGTATTGGATTTGTTGGTTAACTGGGTGCTGGATGCAACCTACATAGATGTGACACTGGAACAATGCGGGGTTAACTTGTGGAACACTGTTATTCTTTGTTGTATTGTTTATTGTTTGGCTAAAATTAGAATACTGTTCAAGTTTCTGTATTACCTAACTGTCCAAATCTTTATTTTTCTGTAAAGTGATGCGGAGACTTCAATACAAATTATTTAAAAAACAAACAAACAAAAAAAAAACTAGCACTAACCCCTTGGAGATCACCTTACCGGGAGAAGTCTTCATCCAACCGGGCTGAAGTCCTCAACGAAGCCAGGAGAAGTCTTCATCCAAGCCAGACGAAGTGGTCCTCCAGATGGGCAGAAGTCTTCATCCAGACGGCATCTTCTATCTTCATCCATTCAGCGCAGAGCGGGTCCATCTTCAAGACATCCAACGCGGAGCATCCTCTTCATCCGATGGCTAACACTGAATGAAGGTTCCTTTAAATGATGTCATCCAAGATGGCGTCCCTTCAATTCCAATTGGCTGATAGAATTCTATTGTCAGGATAGGTTAAGTCCAGAGTTAGACCCAAATGCTAGAATGAGGTTTGTAACACCATAGCACTGTGAGTATCTACCAGGACCTGACCCTGCGACAGCTACAGTATAATATACTCACTGAAATAAACTGGAAGTTGGTACAGCAGGGTCAGGAGAAGAAGCTTCATGTAGATAGGGTTAACCAAAAGAGTAATCAAGCAAGCAATGTCCAGCAACGTGTAATCAGGCAGGTAGGGATTAACCAGAAGAATAATCAAGCAAGCAATGTCCAGCAATGTGTAATCAGGCAGGTAGGGGTTAACCAGTAGAATAGTCTAACAAGCAATGTCCAGCAACGTGTAATCAGGCAGGTAGGGGTTAACCAGTAGAATAATCAAGCAAGCAATGTCCAGCAACGTGTAATCAGGCAGGTAGGGGTTAACCAGTAGAATAATCAAGCAAGCAATGTCCAGCAACGTGTAATCAGGCAGGTAGGGGTTAAACAGTAGAATAATCAAGCAAGCAATGTCCAGCAACGTGTAATCAGGCAGGTAGGGGTTAACCAGTAGAATAATCAAGCAAGCAATGTCCAGCAACGTGTAATCAGGCAGTTTTGGGGTTAACCAGTAGAATAGTCTAGCAAGCAATGTCCAGATATCAGGTTTTAGGTAGGTAGGGGTTAAAAAGGGTTGAGTAAAGAAGCCAGAAGTTCAAATATAAAGTATTTCAGATTAATACTCACACGCCGGGAAAAGTGAACAAACAGGCACCGAGGAGAGGAGACGCCGGAATAAGAAGCCCTTCTGACGTCAGCAGAAGGGGCCGGAGGAATACAGGGTTGCTAGGCAACCAAGGAAGCGCAACAGTGCCGGGAAAAACAAAAGGAGGAAAGAGCGATCAGCTGAGCGATCGCGACAGTGCCCCCTCCTCAAGGACCCCTCCGGGGGACACGAACAGGTTTTGAAGGATTCTGGGAGTGGAACTGTTTGATCAAAGCAGAGGCACAGACATGAGAAGCAGGTTCCCAGGAACGTTCATTAATGGGATATCCCTTCCAATGAACCAAATAATATAAACGGTTACCCCGTAATTTGGAATCAAGAATTTGACTGATCTCAAATTCTGAAGTACCATCCACAAGAAACGGAGAAGGAATCTTCAGGTTGTCCGGTAAAGCCACCCTGTAAGCAGTAGAACAGACCTTGGAAACAATCCTAAATGGTCCAATGTATTTAGGACCTAATTTAGTACAAGGTTGTTTGAGACAAATGAATCTGGTGGATATCCAAACTTTGTCTCCAGTGCGAAATGAAGGTGCCTTACGGCATTTGCGATCAGCAAAACTTTATACTTTTGAGAAGAGAGGAGAAGAATTTCCCGAATCTTCTTCCAGTGTTTACAGAGATTCTTCACAGTTCGATCTGCTCCAGGAACTCCAGAACTCACAGAAGACATAGGAAAAGTTCTGGTTACAAATCCATAGGCTGCCTTGAAAGGAGAAGTCTGTAAAGAAGAATTGAAACGGGAATTGTAAGCAAGTTCTGCTAAAGGAAGAAGTTGAGACCAATTGGAATGCTGATGATTAACATAGTGCCTGAGATAGGATTCAAGAGATTGATTTACCCGCTCAGTTTGACCGTTGGATTGAGGATGATGGGCAGTAGATAGAGATATGGTAACTCCAAATTGTTTGCATAAAGATTTCCAGAATCTTGAGACAAATTGAACTACTCAATCAGAAACAATGTCCAAAGGAAAACCATGTAATCTGGTGATATGGAGTATAAACAGTTCAGCGAGTTTCTGGGCAGATGGTAATCCAGGTAAAGGAACAAAATGAACTGCTTTGGAAAATCTGTCTACCACAAACCATATGGTCTTGTTTCCGGCAGAATTAGGAAGGTCTGTAATAAAGTCCATGGAAACATGAGACCAGAGATAATATGGAACAGGTAGAGGTTGTAAGAGTCCAAAAGGTAAACAAGAAGACTGTTTATTAGAAGTACAGGAATTACAAGCTGCAACATATTCCTTGACATCTTTGACCATAGAAGGCCACCAGACATGTTTGAGTTTCCACAATGTATTACGTACTCCTGGATGTCCAGACAAAACATTATCATGAGCCCAACGAAGAAGTTTGAGGCGGAATTCTATAGGTACAAACAAGATTCCAGGAGGTATGTTATAGGAGGAAGGAATAGAGGCTTGAGCAGACTGTAATGCTTGGAAAGGAAAGGTAGACAACTGAGCTAGAACTTTAGCAGGACGGAGAATGGGTTCAGAATCCAATAACGTAGAATTAGAGGCCAGAAATTGTCTGGATAAAGCATCCGCTTTAGTGTTCTTAGAACCAGGAATATAAGAGAGGACAAAATTAAATCTGGAAAAGAACAGAGCCCATCGGGCTTGACGTGAATTGAGGCATTTAGCAGTATGAAGATACAGAAGATTTTTATGATCTGTAAGGATAAGAAATGGTTGAACAGTACCTTCAAGCAGATGTCTCCATTCTTCCAAAGCCATCTTAATAGCTAACAATTCTTTGTTACCGACGTCATAATTCAGTTCTGAAGAATTAAACTTCTTGGAGAAGAACCCCACAGGAAGAATTTTGCTAGTGACAGGATTTCGCTGAGACAGCACAGCCCCAGCAGCGATCAGAGAAGCATCCACTTCAAGGATAAATTGGAGACTCGGAACTGGATGGCAAAGAATAGGAGCCGAAGTAAATGCAGATTTCAAAGATTCAAAGGCCTGTAAGGCTTTATCAGACCAATGCTTGCAATCCTGACCCTTCTTAGTAAGAGCTGTAAGAGGTGCTGAGATGTTAGCAAAGTCCTTTATGAATTTAAGGTAGTAATTGGCAAACCCCAGAAACCTCTGAAGAGATTTTAAGGAAGTTGGTCTAGGCCAGTCTATAATGGCCGACAGTTTGTCAGAATCCATCTCAAATCCAGACGGTGAAATGATGTAGCCCAAAAAATGAATAGATTCTTGATGAAAAGAGCACTTTTCAAGCTTGGCAAAGAGAGAATTTTCACGTAATCTCCGGAGTACTAGTTTAACATGATGAACATGATCCTGTAAAGTCTGAGAATAAATCAAAATATCATCAAGATAAATAATGACGAATTGATTAAGAAAATCTCTGAATATTTCATTAACAAAATGTTGAAAAACTGCAGGAGCATTGCATAACCCAAAAGGCATAACTAAATATTCATAGTGTCCAAACCTAGTGTTGAAGGCTGTCTTCCACTCGTCCCCTTTACGAATCCTGACCAAATTATATGCCCCACGAAGATCCAATTTGGTAAAGATGGAAGCACCCTGGAGACGATCAAACAATTCAGGAATGAGAGGAAGGGGATAACAATTCTTGATTGTAATCTGATTAAGAGCACGATAGTCAATGCAAGGACAAAGACCTCCATCTTTTTTTTCAACAAAGAAAAAACCTGCTCCTACCGGAGAGGAAGAAGGGCGAATAAAACCTCGGGCCAAATTATCCTTGATGTATTCTTCGAGGGAAACGTTTTCTTGATGAGAAAGTGGGTATGTTTTACCCTTAGGAAGAGGTGCTCCAGGTAGTAGTAGGTCAATGGGACAATCAAAGGTTCGATGTGGAGGTAATATTTCAGCATCTTTCTTAGAAAAGACATCACAAAAAGAATGATATTGTACAGGCAAAGAATCAGGAATGTCCAAAACTGCCACAACTGAACTAGAAGGTTTGGGAGTATTCTGAAGACACTGTTTGAAACAAGAAGATCCCCAAGTAACAAGTTCCCCTTTAGACCAGGAAAAAAACGGATCATGAAGTTGTAGCCATGGAAGTCCCAAAATTAAAGGAAACTGAGGAGAAGAAATGATGTCAAAACAGATGGTTTCCGAATGAAGTACTCCTACAGACATAAGAAGTGGTATCATAGAATATTGAATGATTCCTGAACCTAAGGGTTGACCACTGACAGTAGTAACCTTAATTACTTGGCTCTTGGAAAGCAAAGGAATCCGAAAGGAATTGACAAAATCTGAATCCATAAACATTCCTGCAGCTCCAGAATCGATGAGTGCTTGAGCCTGGAACTTGGTGTTGCCAAAACGGAAGGTGACTGGAACAAACAGTTTGGGATTGAGGGTTTGAAAAGATCTTTGGCTTAACTCAGTCCCTCTTTCAGGAGTTAAGCCCTGGCTTTTACTGGACGGGTAGGACAATCTTTTAACATATGCCCCTTAATACCACAATAAAGACATAGTCCAAGATTACGCCTTCTGAGACGTTCAGCTTCAGATAACTTAATTGCACCAACCTCCATGGGTTCACTTGATTCAGAGATAGAAGAATTCGGAGCAGGAAGGTTTGGTGAATGAGACATAGGACGGAAAGAGGATTTGATAAAGGATCTTCTGTTACGGTCACGTTCATGGAGACGCTCAGAGTAACGAGCATCTAACTTGATACATAAATTGATGAGTTCTTCTAGAGAATCAGGAAGATCCCTATAAACCAATTCGTCTTTTAAACGATCACAAAGACCTTTACAAAACGCTGCACGCAGGGCCCCATGATTCCACAAAGTTTCAGCAGCTAAAGTCCGGAATTCTATAGCGTATTGTGCTACAGAAAGAGAACCCTGCCTTAAATCTAAAAGTCCTGCTTCAGCAGCCGCTGACCTTCCAGGTTTATCAAACACGGAAGAAAATATGGATACAAAAGTGTCAATATCGTGGAGCAAAGGATCATCCTTTTCCAACAGTGGAGAAACCCAAGCCAAGGCTTTACCTTTCATAAGAGAAATAAAAAAGGTGATCCTGGAGGAAGAGGAAACAAACATCAGAGGATTATTCCTGAAGTGAAGGTGGCACTGATTAAGAAATCCTCGACAGTCTTCAGGGTTGCCATCATATTTATCAGGTAGCGGAATTCTGGGAACTAACTGTTCTGCATGTTGTGGCGGGTTAAATGCAGGGTTAGAATTGGCCGCAGGAACAACAGGAGTTGCTGAGACTTGTGAAGGTGGAGAGAGATTATGCAAAAGAGCAGTAATTTGATCCAATTTAGAATCCAGGGATTGCAGGTGTGCAGAGTGGGTTCCAAGAAGCTGTCCCTGTAGAGCTCTGGATAACTCACCAGGGTCCATTATATGGCCTGTTTGTAATGTCAGGATAGGTTAAGTCCAGAGTTAGACCCAAATGCTAGAATGAGGTTTGTAACACCCTAGCACTGTGAGTATCTACCAGGACCTGACCCTGCGATAGCTACAGTATAATATACTCACTGAAATAAACTGGAAGTTGGTACAGCAGGGTCAGGAGAAGAAGCTTCGTGTAGATAGGATTAACCAAAAGAGTAATCAAGCAAGCAATGTCCAGCAACGTGTAATCAGGCAGGTAGGGGTTAAACAGTAGAATAATCAAGCAAGCAATGTCCAGCAACGTGTAATCAGGCAGGTAGGGGTTAACCAGTAGAATAATCAAGCAAGCAATGTCCAGCAACGTGTAATCAGGCAGTTTTGGGGTTAACCAGTAGAATAGTCTAGCATGCAATGTCCAGATATCAGGTTTCAGGTAGGTAGGGGTTAAACAGGGTCGAGTAAAGAAGCCAGAAGTTCAAATATAAAGTATTTCAGATTAATACTCACAAGCCGGCAAAAGTGAACAAACCGGCACTGAGGAGAGGAGAC